>NW_026048607.1:25000-27500 GCF_023864345.2 Schistocerca serialis cubense | reverse complement strand
AAAGGGCATTGAGCATGTACGTCCTGCTGCCATCCACATTACAGTGTATAGCTGCAAGGTGTTTAACATGAAGCGATACACTGGGGACCGGGCAGTGCGAGTAGCAAACTATATTGCGGGGGTTGCAGTTAGGCAACACTACACTAATTTAACGCGTCGTATGACAATTACAGAGCAGGTTAAGGCCCAACGTGTGTTGGGTTAAGGCCCAACGTGTGTTGGGTTAAGGCCCAACGTGTGTTGGGTTAAGGCCCAACGTGTGTTGGGTTAAGGCCCAACGTGTGTTGGGTTAAGGCCCAACGTGTGTTGGGTTAAGGCCCAACGTGTGTTGGGTTAAGGCCCAACGTGTGTTGGGTTAAGGCCCAACGTGTGTTGGGTTAAGGCCCAACGTGTGTTGGGTTAAGGCCCAACGTGTGTTGGGTTAAGGCCCAACGTGTGTTGGGTTAAGGCCCAACGTGTGTTGGGTTAAGGCCCAACGTGTGTTGGGTTAAGGCCCAACGTGTGTTGGGTTAAGGCCCAACGTGTGTTGGGTTAAGGCCCAACGTGTGTTGGGTTAAGGCCCAACGTGTGTTGGGTTAAGGCCCAACGTGTGTTGGGTTAAGGCCCAACGTGTGTTGGGTTAAGGCCCAACATAGGTTGGGTTAAGGCCCAACATAGGTTGGGTTAAGGCGCAACATAGGTTGGGTTAAGGCGCAACATAGGTTGGGTTAAGGCGCAACATAGGTTGGGTTAAGGCGCAACATAGGTTGGGTTAAGGCGCAACATAGGTTGGGTTAAGGCGCAACATAGGTTGGGTTAAGGCGCAACATAGGTTGGGTTAAGGCCCAACATAGGTTGGGTTAAGGCGCAACATAGGTTGGGTTAAGGCGCAACATAGGTTGGGTTAAGGCGCAACATAGGTTGGGTTAAGGCGCAACATAGGTTGGGTTAAGGCGCAACATAGGTTGGGTTAAGGCGCAACATAGGTTAGGTTAAGGCGCAACATAGGTTAGGTTAAGGCGCAACATAGGTTAGGTTAAGGCGCAACATAGGTTAGGTTAAGGCGCAACATAGGTTAGGTTAAGGCGCAACATAGGTTAGGTTAAGGCGCAACATAGGTTAGGTTAAGGCGCAACATAGGTTAGGTTAAGGCGCAACATAGGTTAGGTTAAGGCGCAACATAGGTTAGGTTAAGGCGCAACATAGGTTAGGTTAAGGCGCAACATAGGTTAGGTTAAGGCGCAACATAGGTTAGGTTAAGGCGCAACATAGGTTAGGTTAAGGCGCAACATAGGTTAGGTTAAGGCGCAACATAGGTTAGGTTAAGGCGCAACATAGGTTAGGTTAAGGCGCAACATAGGTTAGGTTAAGGCGCAACATAGGTTAGGTTAAGGCGCAACATAGGTTAGGTTAAGGCGCAACATAGGTTAGGTTAAGGCGCAACATAGGTTAGGTTAAGGCGCAACATAGGTTAGGTTAAGGCGCAACATAGGTTAGGTTAAGGCGCAACATAGGTTAGGTTAAGGCGCAACATAGGTTAGGTTAAGGCGCAACATAGGTTAGGTTAAGGCGCAACATAGGTTAGGTTGAGGCACAATATAGGTTAGGTTGAGGTACCGTATAGGTTAGGTTAAGGTACAGTATAGTTTAGGTTAAGGTACAGTATAGTTTAGGTTAAGGTACAGTATAGTTTAGGTTAAGGTACAGTATAGTTTAGGTTAAGGTACAGTATAGTTTAGGTTAAGGTACAGTATAGTTTAGGTTAAGGTACAGTATAGTTTAGGTTAAGGTACACATTGTTGTATGGAAAGGTGTAATGGGGGGGGGGGGGGGCGGCCGGTCGGTTTGTTGATTGTGATTATAGTAAGTGGATGCCTGCGGCATCATCTGATTTGCCACGTCAGGATGCACCTTTGGCTCATGACAGGCGGCGCTCCGATTCCATGCTTGTGGCAGACCTGTGTCTTTCATTCCTGCCATTGTTTGTGTGCTGTGAGAGGAGGCAGTATTGTGATGTTGGGTGCACCCCTGTGTAGGACATGTGTGGGTGTTGGTGGCTTAGCTGAGCAATGGTGGTTGTCGGGGGGGTGGGATATTCCGTTTTCTGAGTGGACCTCCCAGTCTGGTTATGACAGTGTGGATTGTCTCATGTGGCGGAGAGGATGCACTGGGTGTTGTTCCATGCTGGTGCTTACATATTGTCTGTGTGCGTGTTACAGGCGGAGAGTAGTGCGTGATAAGAGTGTGTGGCTGCCGTGTGGTTGTGATTGTGAGCAGAGTCTTTCAGCATGTATACGGACAGTTGTATATATTATCTGTATTCTGATGGGTCTATGTATTACTAATCAGCGCCGTGTATACGTTTAATCCGGTTCCAGTCGAAACTGTTGTATCTCTGTACATTAGTGACACGGCGAGCGCGCTATGTAGCTACTCGTCTCGGCAGCTTCCACCGGTGTATGGCAAATGATTATAAGCAATGAGTCGAGTCGTCAATACCGATAGTGTGACGTCACATGTC
>NW_026048607.1:10000-15000 GCF_023864345.2 Schistocerca serialis cubense | reverse complement strand
TATGACTCGCGCTTACTGGGAATTCCTCGTTCATGGGGAACAATTGCAAGCCCCAATCCCTAGCACGAAGGAGGTTCAGCGGGTTACCCCGACCTTTCGGCCTAGGAAGACACGCTGATTCCTTCAGTGTAGCGCGCGTGCGGCCCAGAACATCTAAGGGCATCACAGACCTGTTATTGCTCAATCTCGTGCGGCTAGAAGCCGCCTGTCCCTCTAAGAAGAAAAGTAATCGCTGACAGCACGAAGGATGTCACGCGACTAGTTAGCAGGCTAGAGTCTCGTTCGTTATCGGAATTAACCAGACAAATCGCTCCACCAACTAAGAACGGCCATGCACCACCACCCACCGAATCAAGAAAGAGCTATCAATCTGTCAATCCTTCCGGTGTCCGGGCCTGGTGAGGTTTCCCGTGTTGAGTCAAATTAAGCCGCAGGCTCCACTCCTGGTGGTGCCCTTCCGTCAATTCCTTTAAGTTTCAGCTTTGCAACCATACTTCCCCCGGAACCCAAAAGCTTTGGTTTCCCGGAGGCTGCCCGCCGAGTCATCGGAGGAACTGCGGCGGATCGCTGGCTGGCATCGTTTATGGTTAGAACTAGGGCGGTATCTGATCGCCTTCGAACCTCTAACTTTCGTTCTTGATTAATGAAAACATACTTGGCAAATGCTTTCGCTTCTGTTCGTCTTGCGACGATCCAAGAATTTCACCTCTAACGTCGCAATACGAATGCCCCCGCCTGTCCCTATTAATCATTACCTCGGGTTCCGAAAACCAACAAAATAGAACCGAGGTCCTATTCCATTATTCCATGCACACAGTATTCAGGCGGGCTTGCCTGCTTTAAGCACTCTAATTTGTTCAAAGTAAACGTGCCGGCCCACCGAGACACTCACTCAAGAGCACCCTGGTAGGATTGCAACGGGGTCCGCCTCGGGACGCACGAGCACGCACGAGGCGCGTCGCACGCCTTCAGCTCGCCCCACCGGCAGGACGTCCCACGATACATGCCAGTTAAACACCGACGGGCGGTGAACCAACAGCGTGGGACACAAATCCAACTACGAGCTTTTTAACCGCAACAACTTTAATATACGCTATTGGAGCTGGAATTACCGCGGCTGCTGGCACCAGACTTGCCCTCCAATAGATACTCGTTAAAGGATTTAAAGTGTACTCATTCCGATTACGGGGCCTCGGATGAGTCCCGTATCGTTATTTTTCGTCACTACCTCCCCGTGCCGGGAGTGGGTAATTTGCGCGCCTGCTGCCTTCCTTGGATGTGGTAGCCGTTTCTCAGGCTCCCTCTCCGGAATCGAACCCTGATTCCCCGTTACCCGTTACAACCATGGTAGGCGCAGAACCTACCATCGACAGTTGATAAGGCAGACATTTGAAAGATGCGTCGCCGGTACGAGGACCGTGCGATCAGCCCAAAGTTATTCAGAGTCACCAAGGCAAACGGACCGGACGAGCCGACCGATTGGTTTTGATCTAATAAAAGCGTCCCTTCCATCTCTGGTCGGGACTCTGTTTGCATGTATTAGCTCTAGAATTACCACAGTTATCCAAGTAACGTGGGTACGATCTAAGGAACCATAACTGATTTAATGAGCCATTCGCGGTTTCACCTTAATGCGGCTTGTACTGAGACATGCATGGCTTAATCTTTGAGACAAGCATATGACTACTGGCAGGATCAACCAGGGAGCTGCGTCAACTAGAGCTGAGCAGCCGGCCGCCCGGGAGTGTGTCCCGGGGGCCCGCGCGAACACGCAAGCGTCCGCTCAATTATTCTGCAAACAGGAGGAGGCTGAGCTCCCCTGCACCATACACCTCGAAACCCTCTCAGGTCCCGGCGGCGCGCAGCGCCGTCCTAAGTACTTGGTCGGGTTCGAGAGAGGCGCAATCGCCCGGAGTTTGGCGAGTAGACGCCTTAGGTGCGACCACCCGTGCTCCCAACTGAGCTTGCCGCTGCCGACAGAGGCCCGGGAGCGTGCTGTCGTGGCATTGCCGGCGGGAGACAACACGCGCCACCTACGGTGACCGGCAGCTCCAACGCCAGCGCCACAGAAGGACAAAAGCCCCACTTGGGTGCCGAAGCGAACTCTCCCAGCACAGCGCACGCGCCAACACGTCCGCACAGCTGCGATACAAACCACCTGCGAGAACCGCAGAGGCGACCGAGCAGCAGACGGCGTCGCGGCGCCGAGCGCCGGGCGGCGGCGCATCCTCAGCGCACACAGTCCTCAATCGGACCAGCACACTGCAGATGTCCACCGCGCTTCGCACCGGGCCCGCGAGGACCTACTTTGGCCGCACGGCGCCGCGTGCAGGGTGCGCCGGCGCGCAGCTGCGCCGCCTGCCGCCTCCGTCGGCCGGCGCGCCTGCCACTGGCCGCCCCCACCAGCCGGCTGTAGCGCGTGCGCCCACGCACCGCGCGGCCAGCACGCCGGGAGGCCCCCCCTCACCGGCCGGGGACGGTCCCACCCAGCCACCGCCGCGTATCGCTTCACACCCAGATGCCATTCACGTTCGTGGGCATGGTGGGTATCGCTGGAACAACCGGTTGGTAGCTCAACCGATCGTCGCCATCACTGATTCACCTCTAGCGAGAACAACCGCACCACAACGGTTTACCAGTTGTTCATTTGCGTAACGTCACCAGCAAACGTAGGCGTCCATCGCCATTTGCAAATTCAACGATTGTTGCATGCCTGTGTCAGGTGTCACGACACACTATGTCTGCCCACATACACGCAACAACATGTGCACGCTTCGCGAACACGTGGAAGGTGGCCCCCGTACGTATGCGATGTCCATTGCGCGAACGACTGTCAACCGGCCTCTGTCGCATGTCGCAGATGTGGAACGCAGTGCACCATGCTATCACGGTGTGTGAGAAGAGACGACTACGTCTGACAACACGCGCCACTACATCAACAGACGGCTCATGCTGATCGCCATCCAGGGCATACCACACTGCAATCCAGCTCTTATAGGGAGACGACACGTAGCTGAGTGCACAACATTTGGACCGCATGGTTCGCCGTTGTTGGCGCAGTCGTTGTACGGTCACATGTACCACGATGTATCATTCAGTACATGAGGACCAATGTGCAGTACAGTGTGTGATTTGGACGTACAATATCAGCGGACAGTTGACACAGGCCATACCACAGCGTAGGCTAAGTGCTTCGCCATGCGAATGCCAATGAACAACTGCGAATGCCAATGAGCATGTACGTCCTGCTGCCATCCACATTACAGTGTATAGCTGCACGGTGTTTAACATGAAGCGATACACTGGGGACCGGGCAGTGCGAGTAGCAAACTATATTGCGGGGGTTGCAGTTAGGCAACACTACACTAATTTAACGCGTCGTATGACAATTACAGAGCAGGTTAAGGCCCAACGTGTGTTGGGTTAAGGCCCAACGTGTGTTGGGTTAAGGCCCAACGTGTGTTGGGTTAAGGCCCAACGTGTGTTGGGTTAAGGCCCAACGTGTGTTGGGTTAAGGCCCAACGTGTGTTGGGTTAAGGCCCAACGTGTGTTGGGTTAAGGCCCAACGTGTGTTGGGTTAAGGCCCAACGTGTGTTGGGTTAAGGCCCAACGTGTGTTGGGTTAAGGCCCAACGTGTGTTGGGTTAAGGCCCAACGTGTGTTGGGTTAAGGCCCAACGTGTGTTGGGTTAAGGCCCAACGTGTGTTGGGTTACAGCGCAATATGGGTTACGTTAAGGTACGATATAGGTTAGGTTAAGGTACGATATAGGTTAGGTTAAGGTACGATATAGGTTAGGTTAAGGTACGATATAGGTTAGGTTAAGGTACGATATAGGTTAGGTTAAGGTACGATATAGGTTAGGTTAAGGCGGAACGTGGGTTAGGTTACGGCGCAACGTGGGTTAGGTTACGGCGCAACGTGGGTTAGGTTAAGGCGCAACGTGGGTTAGGTTAAGGCGCAACGTGGGTTAGGTTAAGGCGCAACGTGGGTTAGGTTAAGGCGCAACGTGGGTTAGGTTAAGGCGCAACGTGGGTTAGGTTAAGGCGCAACGTAGGTTAGGTTAAGGCGCAACATAGGTTAGGTTAAGGCGCAACATAGGTTAGGTTAAGGCGCAACATAGGTTAGGTTAAGGCGCAACATAGGTTAGGTTAAGGCGCAACATAGGTTAGGTTAAGGCGCAACATAGGTTAGGTTAAGGCGCAACATAGGTTAGGTTAAGGCGCAACATAGGTTAGGTTAAGGCGCAACATAGGTTAGGTTAAGGCGCAACATAGGTTAGGTTAAGGCGCAACATAGGTTAGGTTAAGGCGCAACATAGGTTAGGTTAAGGCGCAACATAGGTTAGGTTAAGGCGCAACATAGGTTAGGTTAAGGCGCAACATAGGTTAGGTTAAGGCGCAACATAGGTTAGGTTAAGGCGCAACATAGGTTAGGTTAAGGCGCAACATAGGTTAGGTTAAGGCGCAACATAGGTTAGGTTAAGGCGCAACATAGGTTAGGTTAAGGCGCAACATAGGTTAGGTTAAGGCGCAACATAGGTTAGGTTAAGGCGCAACATAGGTTAGGTTAAGGCGCAACATAGGTTAGGTTAAGGCGCAACATAGGTTAGGTTAAGGCGCAACATAGGTTAGGTTAAGGCGCAACATAGGTTAGGTTAAGGCGCAACATAGGTTAGGTTAAGGCGCAACATAGGTTAGGTTAAGGCGCAACATAGGTTAGGTTAAGGCGCAACATAGGTTAGGTTAAGGCGCAACATAGGTTAGGTTAAGGCGCAACATAGGTTAGGTTAAGGCGCAACATAGGTTAGGTTAAGGCGCAACATAGGTTAGGTTAAGGCGCAACATAGGTTAGGTTAAGGCGCAACATAGGTTAGGTTAAGGCGCAACATAGGTTAGGTTAAGGCGCAACATAGGTTAGGTTAAGGCGCAACATAGGTTAGGTTAAGGCGCAACATAGGTTAGGTTAAGGCGCAACATAGGTTAGGTTAAGGCGCAACATA
>NW_026048607.1:0-2500 GCF_023864345.2 Schistocerca serialis cubense | reverse complement strand
GCACGAAGGAGGTTCAGCGGGTTACCCCGACCTTTCGGCCTAGGAAGACACGCTGATTCCTTCAGTGTAGCGCGCGTGCGGCCCAGAACATCTAAGGGCATCACAGACCTGTTATTGCTCAATCTCGTGCGGCTAGAAGCCGCCTGTCCCTCTAAGAAGAAAAGTAATCGCTGACAGCACGAAGGATGTCACGCGACTAGTTAGCAGGCTAGAGTCTCGTTCGTTATCGGAATTAACCAGACAAATCGCTCCACCAACTAAGAACGGCCATGCACCACCACCCACCGAATCAAGAAAGAGCTATCAATCTGTCAATCCTTCCGGTGTCCGGGCCTGGTGAGGTTTCCCGTGTTGAGTCAAATTAAGCCGCAGGCTCCACTCCTGGTGGTGCCCTTCCGTCAATTCCTTTAAGTTTCAGCTTTGCAACCATACTTCCCCCGGAACCCAAAAGCTTTGGTTTCCCGGAGGCTGCCCGCCGAGTCATCGGAGGAACTGCGGCGGATCGCTGGCTGGCATCGTTTATGGTTAGAACTAGGGCGGTATCTGATCGCCTTCGAACCTCTAACTTTCGTTCTTGATTAATGAAAACATACTTGGCAAATGCTTTCGCTTCTGTTCGTCTTGCGACGATCCAAGAATTTCACCTCTAACGTCGCAATACGAATGCCCCCGCCTGTCCCTATTAATCATTACCTCGGGTTCCGAAAACCAACAAAATAGAACCGAGGTCCTATTCCATTATTCCATGCACACAGTATTCAGGCGGGCTTGCCTGCTTTAAGCACTCTAATTTGTTCAAAGTAAACGTGCCGGCCCACCGAGACACTCACTCAAGAGCACCCTGGTAGGATTGCAACGGGGTCCGCCTCGGGACGCACGAGCACGCACGAGGCGCGTCGCACGCCTTCAGCTCGCCCCACCGGCAGGACGTCCCACGATACATGCCAGTTAAACACCGACGGGCGGTGAACCAACAGCGTGGGACACAAATCCAACTACGAGCTTTTTAACCGCAACAACTTTAATATACGCTATTGGAGCTGGAATTACCGCGGCTGCTGGCACCAGACTTGCCCTCCAATAGATACTCGTTAAAGGATTTAAAGTGTACTCATTCCGATTACGGGGCCTCGGATGAGTCCCGTATCGTTATTTTTCGTCACTACCTCCCCGTGCCGGGAGTGGGTAATTTGCGCGCCTGCTGCCTTCCTTGGATGTGGTAGCCGTTTCTCAGGCTCCCTCTCCGGAATCGAACCCTGATTCCCCGTTACCCGTTACAACCATGGTAGGCGCAGAACCTACCATCGACAGTTGATAAGGCAGACATTTGAAAGATGCGTCGCCGGTACGAGGACCGTGCGATCAGCCCAAAGTTATTCAGAGTCACCAAGGCAAACGGACCGGACGAGCCGACCGATTGGTTTGATCTAATAAAAGCGTCCCTTCCATCTCTGGTCGGGACTCTGTTTGCATGTATTAGCTCTAGAATTACCACAGTTATCCAAGTAACGTGGGTACGATCTAAGGAACCATAACTGATTTAATGAGCCATTCGCGGTTTCACCTTAATGCGGCTTGTACTGAGACATGCATGGCTTAATCTTTGAGACAAGCATATGACTACTGGCAGGATCAACCAGGGAGCTGCGTCAACTAGAGCTGAGCAGCCGGCCGCCCGGGAGTGTGTCCCGGGGGCCCGCGCGAACACGCAAGCGTCCGCTCAATTATTCTGCAAACAGGAGGAGGCTGAGCTCCCCTGCACCATACACCTCGAAACCCTCTCAGGTCCCGGCGGCGCGCAGCGCCGTCCTAAGTACTTGGTCGGGTTCGAGAGAGGCGCAATCGCCCGGAGTTTGGCGAGTAGACGCCTTAGGTGCGACCACCCGTGCTCCCAACTGAGCTTGCCGCTGCCGACAGAGGCCCGGGAGCGTGCTGTCGTGGCATTGCCGGCGGGAGACAACACGCGCCACCTACGGTGACCGGCAGCTCCAACGCCAGCGCCACAGAAGGACAAAAGCCCCACTTGGGTGCCGAAGCGAACTCTCCCAGCACAGCGCACGCGCCAACACGTCCGCACAGCTGCGATACAAACCACCTGCGAGAACCGCAGAGGCGACCGAGCAGCAGACGGCGTCGCGGCGCCGAGCGCCGGGCGGCGGCGCATCCTCAGCGCACACAGTCCTCAATCGGACCAGCACACTGCAGATGTCCACCGCGCTTCGCACCGGGCCCGCGAGGACCTACTTTGGCCGCACGGCGCCGCGTGCAGGGGTGCGCCGGCGCGCAGCTGCGCCGCCTGCCGCCTCCGTCGGCCGGCGCGCCTGCCACTGGCCGCCCCCACCAGCCGGCTGTAGCGCGTGCGCCCACGCACCGCGCGGCCAGCACGCCGGGAGGCCCCCCCTCACCGGCCGGGGACGGTCCCACCCAGCCACCGCCGCGTATCGCTTCACACCCAGATGCCATTCACGTTCGTGGGCATGGTGGGTATCGCTGGAACAAC
>NW_026048606.1:0-40923 GCF_023864345.2 Schistocerca serialis cubense | reverse complement strand
TTGTTTCTTGTTGTTTTTCCTTCTTTTTTTTTTGTTGTTTTTTTTTTTTTGTTTTGTTTTTCCCGCTCTCACCACCACCGCCGCATCACGCCTTCCGTTTTCTTGGTTTCTTTTCTGTTCTTCAACTGCTTCAACATCACCGCGCCCCATTTCCACACCACAGCCATCAGCCTCCAAGACGGGGCAGGCGCAGTGTGCCATTTCCGGCGCACAAGCACACCCGTACGGTACTCTCCTCGCCCCCACGCCACCAACAACACAGCGACCACGCGGCTTTCAGGCACGGCACGGCACCGCACCGGCGAAATGCGCCCGCCCCCGCCCCTCCGCGCATATCCGTCCGTCTCGCCACGTTCACTGACAGCCGCGTCTGCGGCTACACCACGACAACCACAACACAACACCGCTCCCCTCCCTGGCAACTCATTGTTTTTCTCCTCCTCTTTTGCACAAACCACAACGCCGAGCACAGGCGCAAGCCACCCACACCGCGCCCCTCCCCGTCCCGTCTTTGGCCGCCGCTCCTCGTTTCCTCGTTTGCCCCCTCCCATCTCCCGAAATGCCATGCCAGCAGCGTTACGCATGCCCCTCCCCTGTCCACACAACACTACCGCCAAACGAACAGCCTTCCGGGCCACATGCAGGGCACGCCCACCTCCAAACACTGCCAATTCACGGACACACACACACACACACACACACACTTTCTCGACACCTTTCTGTACGGAGGGTGCGTCATCTCGACCGTGACAGAGTGACGGCAACTATCGACGATCCATTTCCCCCAACTGGTACAACATGTCCACCAACACCTACATACATCATTCAAGTACACAGACAATAGCATACACACAATGGGAGGGCACACGAACATGGACGGCACGGCACTGTCATACACTCTTCCTCAGAACCATATCAACAAACGTTACGTACATCCGGGAAAGCGAAAGCAAAAGCAAAGGCAAAGCCCAATGCAGCCGTCAAAGGTAACGTTCACCACGGCAGACACTTGCAGCCGCGCCGCCGTTAAACGCATTTCAGTGCGGCTCCAATACGCCTCCGACGCGGGAACGTTCCGTTGCTCTACGAATGCGTTTCTCCCCTTTTTCCCTTCCTCTCTCTTTTGCCCCCCCCTCTGTCCTTTCCTCCTTGCACTCTTGCCTCATTCCTCGCGTTCTGCCCAGACATTCGACCGATCAAAGTCAACCTTTCGTTACCGTTCTCAGCGCGACGGTGTACAACAGTATGACGGGTGTGCCCAAGACTTCGGTTCAGTTGCGTGACGCCGGTCTATCGCGCCGATCGACAGTTACTCAGGGGGCGACGGATCGGACCACGTCACCGACACACAAAACACTTTCAAACAAACAAATACATACATACCGGATGGACACAGACAAACACGTGTACAGACATTCGCCAAACAAACGACCGCCGCCGCCGTCGTCGTCGTCGTCTAGCGTCGCGCTTACTGTACTGCACTGGACACGCGTGCATCTTGAATGACGACATCGGTGTGCGTGCGTCGTACGCAATCAGTCAGACACGGCTATCAAAAATCAGAGTCGAATGGTACATCATCGTGCGTGTCGCCGTACACGTACATACAGTACAATACAACAACAATGCGTCTTAATGGCACGTTCATTTCAACGTCACTCACACACCTCCACGCTGCAGTTGCGTCGCACCATTGTCAAACTCGGCGTACAGCAAAGGGAATAGTGGGCGGCAAAAACAACCAAACAAAAAACATTTCACATTTCACCCTCGCCATGTATGATGTGCAAAAAACAAACCCGCAAACGGCCGTCGTTACGGCGACACAAAAGTCGCCGATCGCACTGTCCCCCCTCGCAGACAGGTAACACACACACACACCCCAACACCAATGGGTCAAAACCACTCCAACGAGGCGTGCCACCATTCCACGCCACGGCGACCAACCTCGTGCCGTACCCCGCAACACGCTTTGACGCGCCCCCCCCCCCCCCCCCACCCACAATCAAAATGCACACATACATCACAGCCGGTCCACACAAACAAACAACAACAATTCCGCCCTTCCCGCAAAAGGCAAGTTGGTGGCCCTGAAAAGGGCCGTTTTGCCGCTCTCGCAACGGAGGAGCCTTCTCCATCCTTCCATTCCAGAGCCACCTCCTTACTTGGAGCTCGTGTACTTGGTCACCGCCTTCGTGCCCTCGCTCACGGCGTGCTTGGCCAGCTCGCCAGGCAGCAACAGCCGCACAGCGGTCTGGATCTCGCGGGACGTGATGGTCGAGCGCTTGTTGTAGTGCGCCAGGCGAGAAGCCTCGGCCGCAATGCGCTCGAAAATGTCGTTCACGAAGCTGTTCATGATGCTCATCGCCTTCGACGAGATGCCCGTGTCAGGGTGCACCTGCTTCAGCACCTTGTAGATGTAGATGGCATAGCTCTCCTTCCTCTTGCGCTTCTTCTTCTTGTCGCCCTTCGAAATGTTCTTCTGCGCCTTGCCAGCCTTCTTGGCGGCCTTCCCGCTAGTCTTGGGCGGCATCTCGAACCAACGTACGGCAGCAGCAACACCAGTAGCAAGCGCTCCGCTCTAGTCAGCGTCTCCCCACACAGTGGCACCCGCCGCCAGCCGCCGCCGCACCTTTACCAGCTCGCCCTGTTGCGGCCGCCGACCAATGGGGCGCGCGCGCAAACCGGCCGCCGCACCCGAGCCCATAAAGCACCCCCACCCCTGCTGCGCCGGCACGCACTCCGCTGCTCGACTCGCTGCCGCTCGCACCGGTCGTTTTCGTTTCCGTTTCGTGTGCACCGTCGCTAGCCCAATCGCCATGTCCGGACGCGGAAAGGGAGGCAAAGTCAAGGGCAAGTCAAAGTCCCGCTCAAGCAGGGCTGGGCTCCAGTTCCCGGTCGGCAGAATCCACCGCCTCCTGCGCAAGGGAAACTACGCAGAGCGCGTCGGCGCCGGGGCGCCCGTCTACCTCGCCGCCGTCATGGAGTACCTCGCGGCTGAGGTGCTCGAGCTGGCCGGAAACGCGGCCCGCGACAACAAGAAGAACGCGCATCATCCCGCGCCACCTGCAGCTTGCCATCCGCAACGACGAGGAGCTCAACAAGCTCCTGTCGGGGCGTCACCATCGCACAGGGTGGTGTCCTGCCCAACATCCAGGCCGTCCTGCTGCCAAAGAAGACCGAGAAGAAGGCCTAAAGGAGGCCAAGGCAATCGCAGCGCCGCGTGCTCCCCTGCACGCAACGCGCTTTGCCGGCTCGGCTCGGCCCGGCCCACAACAATCGGCCCTTTCAGGGCCACCACACAAACCTACGTCCAAAGCAAAATTTCAGTCGTCCTCGCCGCACCTTGTTTTGTTTTAACTTTGCACTTTCACAGCACAGCCGCCGCCGGCGCACGTCCGCCATCTTGTCGTCCACACAGCCCCGTGTGGCCCAACACACACACATTTTGCACGGTCGCAGTCGCCTTCCAAACGACAACGGCAGCAATAATGACCATTGTTAAAGGGAGGCGTGTCGACACACCGCCCTCCACTCCCGCGCGCCGCAACGGCCGTCGACACGAACGAAACAGCTGATCCGGCCGCCTATGCCCACACGCCCTAACACACAGAGCCAAACCACGCAAGCAAATAATCACCGCCTCTCGCACAACAACACACAGCCCGCCATCTCCATCGCGATCGATACAAAGACACACAATAACAAACACAAACGAAGCAGCTCCACTCTCACACACACACACAGCCAGCCACATGACACCTTTCCTTTCCTTCTCCCCTCCCAGCCACATCACGTCGCTCAAACGGAAAGAAACAAACAAACAACACAGCGCACACACGCAGCAACAACAACACAGACTCTTTCGCACTTTCAACTTCCGAACAGTGTGGTGGCCCTGAAAAGGGCCGTTTTCTAGTCTCTCCCACCCACAAGCACGGCCGCGGGAAGGCCAGCGCCCGCTGCGACGCAGCCTAACCGCCGAAACCGTACAGGGTGCGCCCCCTGCCTCTTCAGGGCGTACACCACGTCCATGGCCGTCACAGTCTTGCGCTTGGCGTGCTCAGTGTACGTCACCGCGTCGCGGATCACGTTCTCCAGGAACACCTTCAGCACCCCCGCGGGTCTCCTCGTAGATCAGACCAGAGATGCGCTTCACGCCGCCCCTGCGAGCCAGGCGGCGGATGGCGGGCTTCGTGATGCCCTGGATGTTGTCGCGCAACACCTTGCGGTTGCCGCTTGGCGCCACCCTTGCCGAGCCCCTTTCCTCCCTTGCCGCGGGCCTGTCATCCTTCCCTTCCTCGGGCAAAAGCAAAACGTGCACAAACAGCAGCTGCAGCGGCTGGCGAGTCGGCTACGGGTCTGCGCCCAGCGCGCCCGCCGCCCCCCCCTATATAGACTCTGGCCCGCCCTCCCCCCACCACGCGCAACCGAGGGCATATAAGCGCAGCACGGAGGCGCGCGGGCCCGTTGTCAAGGCAGCACCGGACGCCGCGCCGCACCTAACCTCCACGCACGCCGCTCCGCTACCGCTATGGCCCGCACAAAGCAAACGGCCCGCAAGTCCACCGGCGGAAAGGCGCCGCGCAAACAGCTCGCCACCAAGGCGGCGAGGAAGAGCGCGCCCGCCACCGGAGGCGTCAAGAAGCCCCACCGCTACAGGCCGGGCACCGTCGCCCTGCGAGAAATCAGGCGCTACCAGAAGAGCACAGAGCTGCTCATCCGCAAGCTGCCATTCCAGCGCCTAGTGCGCGAGATCGCCCAGGACTTCAAGACCGACCTGCGCTTCCAGAGCTCCGCAGTCATGGCCCTGCAGGAGGCCAGCGAGGCCTACCTCGTCGGCCTCTTCGAAGACACCAACCTGTGCGCAATCCACGCCAAGCGCGTCACCATCATGCCCAAGGACATCCAGCTCGCGCGCCGCATCCGCGGCGAGCGCGCCTAAACCGCGCCGCGGCACCGCACCGCACAAACAAAAACGGCCCTTTTCAGGGCCACTAACATCTCTCCGTCGCGAGCAAACTTTGTCGGTCGCCTGCCTCTCGCCCCGCAACCCAAAAACAAAAACCACCACTTCCCGTCCGTCCGCCACACCCGCTCACTCTGCCTGCCTGCTAGCAGCGCGCAACAATCACACATCATCCCTCCCCGGCGCTCAAAGCGCACAATACCAACGGCCGACGTCACACCGCACGGGTGGCTGGCCGGCCGCCGCTTTCGTTTCGAAAACAAAAAAACCCGCACTCCAACTCCGACGGCCAACGGCCAGGCAGGCGCGCTCGCTCGCTCGCTCTACACGCCACCGAAATCCCCCGCCGACTCCTTCACATCTCAACGTGCCCCCCCCGTTGCAAAACATAACACACACACAAAGAAACAAAACAAAGACCAGACACGACTCGACAAGACAGACATCCGGGAAGAACGAACGCAGGCAAGCCAACCAACGTATTCAAACAAAACAACGTGACAGAAAACCAAACCGTCGGCCGCCGCCACAAACACGGCGACAATCAACCACGACGACAACAACACCGCTTACCGCTACCGCCGCCCACACCCGCCACCGACCCCCCGCAATCCAACCACCACGGCACGCAAACAGCATCCCCACGGGCATACAGAAACGCCAGACAGACACCCACACCAGACGCAACACGACAATCAAAACCTTCCCCGACGTGCTTTGATGGCCCTGAGAAGGGCCGTTTTGGGCCGCGCGTCTCTTGCGCGCCACTAGACGACGACGGGGGGTGGGGACGACGGAGTCAAGCGCCAAACCCTTCCTTTCTCCCATCTCTTTCTCCTCTACTCTACTTCTTCTTCTTGGGCGAAGCCTTCGCCTTAGACGGCGTCGTCGCCTTCTTCGGGCGCGGCGCCTTCGGCTTCTTCGTCGGAACCTTGGCGGCCTTCTTCGCCTTCGACGGCGACTTGGCCTTGGCCGGCTTGGCCGCAGCCGCCTTCTTCGCACCCGCGGGAGCGGCCGACGCCGCAGACGCCTTCTTGGCGGCGCCCGCCTTCCGACCGGTCGCCGCCTTCACGCCACCAGCCTTCTTTGCGCCGGCCGCACGGGCGCCCTTCTTCTCCTTGCTGGCCGGAGCGGCGCGCTTCTTCTTGGCACCGCCAGCACGAGCCTTGCCGCCCTCGGCCGCCCCCCCCGCCGCCGGCGCCGGCAAGCTTGAACGAGCCGGACGCGCCCTTCCCCTTCGTCTGCACCAGCTCGCCCGCCACGACGGCCGACTTGAGGTACTTCTTGATAAACGGCGCCAGCTTCTCCGCGTCCAGCTTGTAGTGCGCGGCTATGTACTTCTTGATCGCCTGCAGCGACGACCCGCCGCGCTCCTTCAGACTCTTGATGGCGGCCGTCACCATCTCAGAGGTGCGCGGGTGCGCAGGCTTGGCGCGCGGCTTCTTCGCAGACGACGCAGACTTGGCCTTCTTCGTAGTGCCGGTGGCGGCGGGTGCCGCAGCAGTCTCGTTCGTAGCCGCCTGATCTGCCATTTCGACGACGCGCGTAACACACAGCGAGAGCGAGCGGGACGGCAGGCACGCAAGCACAGCACAGCAGCGGAGCAGAGAATCACAAGGGCCCAGCCAGTGTCGCGGGCGGGCGCGGACGGCCGAGAGAGCGGCCGCCACTCTGCGCGCCGCCGCGCCGCGCCTCCCGCGCTTGCTACCGCCCAACGTCCGACAGCCTGTGCGGAGCAGCCCCAAACCTGCGCCACAACCGCCCGCGCCTTTCAAACCACCGAGGATGGGGCTACACACAGCCACACCACAGTCGCCAACCAGTCGCCACGGCAGCGCCGCAAACCACGGCCAAACTGCAGCTACCGCGCGCTACAGCCTGGGTCGGCCCGCCGAGAATCGCCGCCCCCGCCCAAATGCCGCCCCCACAGCCCCAGCCGACGACCCGCCACAATGGCCAAACCTTCGGCAAAACTCCCACACCGTCGCCGCGGCAGCCCGGCCAGCGCGGCCGGCGCCACAGCCACACAAGCCGAGGCGTGCGGCGATGACGGCCGTGCAAACGCGCCTCCGCCGCCCCATCGCCTTCCGTCGCCCTCCCGCCGTTTCCCGATCGGCCCGCAGCCGTCGGGCCACATCGCGCGCCGTCCTCCTCCTCTCGCCCGCCAACATTCACAGCCGTTTCTCAACAATTGCCCGCCGCAAACGGACGCCGCGTGCGCAACAGGCGCCGCCGCCCCTCGCCGCTTCCGACCCAACCCCTCGACCGAGGCAAACCGCAATCCGAATCTACAGACCAACCCAATCTGCCGTCAGCACACACGCCAGCCGACCTTACACGTTACGCGTTACACGTTACGTTTACACGTCTAGGTTAGGTTAGGTTAGGTGGACGTGGGTTAGGTTAAGGGGACTTGGGTTAGGTTAAGCGTCAAACTTAGGTTAAGCATTCAAACACGTCAGGCGTCACAGGCTAGGTTAGGTTAGGTTACACGTTAGGTTAAGGGGTCAGTGCTAGGTTAAGAAGCGTCAAACGTAGGTTAAAAAAAAAAAAAAAAAAAAAACAAAAAAAAAAAAAAAAAAACACAAAAAGCGTTCAAACGTGAGGCGTGAGCCGGACAGCTTACCTTACGTAGACGTTAGGGGCTCACAGGCTGAGCTCACCTCACCTCGCCACACCACGGGTTAGGTTCGGTTCGCTCGGCTCAGCGTAAAGCGCCGAGGTCAGGGTTACGTTCGTTCACCTTCGGGCGCCACACTTTCGGTTGAAAGGTCGCGACGGGACGACGTCGGCAGGCACGCCGCAAACGAACAAAAACGTACAGACGACGTCGGAAACCGCCGACAGACGGGGGAGCAGCACGACCACGACCAGACACCGAGCGCGAACGAGACACACGCGAACCACCCCCACCGGCCAAAGGGCACCACACAACAACCCAGAGCACCACGTGTCGACACCGGAGCAACCCGCCGCTCACGCGACATGGCTGGCACCGAAGGGCAACCGCCCGCAACTGCGCTTTCCGCGCCGGCCCGGATGCACGTCGTGCTACAACAACACCACTACCGTACACAGCCGCTGTTCACAACATCACTATCATGCGCGCCCGCGGCTCGCCGCCGTCGCAGTCGCAGCCCCAACGCCAGCACTTTTGCACCACCATTCACACGCACCGCAACACAGCTCGCCGACACAGCCGAACAAAACAAACACCACACAACAACAGCAACAACGCCGCCGCCTCTACTTGTGCCGGCGACCCACCCCGCCGATGGCGCACCTTTCGCCAGCCGGCAATCGACACACACGCACCCACCCACCGGGGCCCAGTGCAAAAAAAAAAAAAAAAAAACACACAAAAACAAAAAAACCAAACAACACAAACGACACGGGAAGCGCACACCGCCACTTCGCGCGCACGCCACCAACCAGTCGTCGTCGTCTCAAAATAACAAACACAAACAAAATAAACTAACAACAACTAGGGCAACACAAAACAAAAACGCCTCGCACGAACCGCCCACAAAAAGGACAAGCACACGCACAGCCTCTGCTGACGACCACGACGCAGCGGCACGCTGCTCCTGTCCCGCGCCCCGCGCCCCGCGCCCCACTCGATTCACAACTGACGCGACACCGTCAACGACGGGCTCGCTTCCCGCAACCTACCACCTTTCCGCCACGACGCACAGCCCCAGCCCCACCCGACGACGCCCGTGGCAACGACTGCACTTTCACCACCGCCTCCCCCTTCCCCCCCAAAAAACACACACACACACACACAGCCAGCCAAAAACGCACTCGCGACCCACACATGCACGTGCATCGGCACACGCCAACCAGTCAACGTCGACAACCACACGCAAGGCTCGAAACGAAACCGGCGTCCTTCCACGTTGCCATCAAGCTACGCGACACAAGACACAAGGAACCAACACAACAGCCGGCCCCACTAATTCCCACTCTCACGCCGCAAAAAGCACACCGAAACCGCCAAACGCACGCACATTCCCCTTCGCACTGACACCGACCGGCTCGCTACCACACACCTCTCGGCAGCCGTTTCACGCCAATTCGCCACACCGCCCACACAGTCGACAAGCGCCCGCCCTGTACGGCACACGCAACGACGCAGCGCAGCAAAGGGCGCCCGCAACACATACCTCTCCGCCGCCCGACGCGCCAACCGCCACACCACACCGCCAGCCACTCGCAAATTGTGCACTGCCACCAGCCACACGTCCAACACGCCGCGCCGCCTCCGGCCACCCGCCAGGGGGCGCTCACGTCCGCGACAACAGCGCGGCCCGCCGGGCCGGGCCGAACCGAACCGAACCGAACCGGGCCGCCGCTGCTCTGCACTCGGCACGGCCACACCCTGCTGCAGACCGGGCTCGTCTCTCTGTACGCGTCTGCCTGCGCATCAACACAACACGACCTTTTTTTTTTTTTTTTTTCTTCTTCCTCTCTACCGCCACCCCTTCTTCTCGCGTTTTTACTCGTTGTTGCAGCAGCGGCGCACACCTACACATCCACAGCCCCAGCCGAGCCGGCCTCACCTCAGGGCCCGCCGCCAGCGTCTCCTCCTCGGGCACAGGTGCGGTGCTGTGGCCGCCCATCCAACCGCATTGCTGGCCGTCCAGCCGCCAGGCGTTCCCACTGCCGCGAGCCACGCCGCGCACCGACCCTGCTGCAGAAAACGAAGCATAGCCAGAGACCGACCGGTACACAAAGCAAGCCGTCGCCTCGCCTCTTGTCCTTCCTGCCTTCCTTCCGCCCCCGCCCTTCTCACACCACCGCCTCTCCACTTTCGCCCCCCCTCCTTTTTTTTGTTTTTTTTGTTTTCTTCTTTCTTTCTTCCTTTCTTTCTTTCTTTCTTTCTTTCTTTCTTTCTTTCTTTGGCCCTCTCTCCTTCCCGCCATGGCGGTTACGGCACCGCCTGCAGCGGCAGATTTTTTGCGCCCACAAGCCTACTCCTACCACCATTAACCTTGCCCTGCCCTGCCCTGCCCTGCCCATCAACGTCGCAGTCGAACCGACGCTTGCCAACACACTGCCCACGTTCCTTTCTCTTTTCGGCCTACGCCCATTACGCGCCGCCGCCACAGCACCTTCCCTTCCCACAACACACCGACGTCACCACACGCACCCAAAACAGGGGCCACGACCGTGTTCCTCGCCCACTCCCATCCCGCACGGTACGCACATTCCCAACTACTACCGCGCACCCTCCCTTTCCAATCTGTGTGTCTCTGTGTCTGTGTCCTGTCCGCGCGTGACGCCTCTCAACATCCGCCGTCCCCCGTCCCGTTTTCGCCCCCATGCCGTCGTCGCGCCGCCTCCTCCCCGTCCACCGCCGCCCCTGTCCGCCCCGCACCACACCATACACCGCTGCTTGTCCCGGCCGTTGCCACCAAAGGCGCCGACCGCAAACGCGCCACGCCGCAGCCCCCGTGCGTCTCGCGCTCGCTTGCATCTCCGTGCCGGCGCTGCCTCTCTTCCCGCTCGCACTCGACCTCGACAACACAGTCTTTGGCTCCGCCACTGCGTGTTCCGGTGGTACGCACGCTGCAACACGTACGTATTCATTACCAGAGCGATGGCGAGGCATGACAGCATCTCTGTCTGACCAGAGGGTTATTTATCGTTGCTAGTCGGCGCTTGGACCGCGCCAGACGACAGTAGTGGCACGCACCGGGTCGCCAGGAACAGTTGTTATATATATTGTAGCGCGAGTCGGGAGAGGTAGTAGTCGGTCGACAGTAGTGGCGGGTGGACGGTTGTACTGAGCGGGCGTCGGCGGCGTGCTCTGCTCGTCTCGCGACTCTGGTCACGGTTCGGGACGATGTATAGTATATTGTGTTATAATCAAAAGGTAGTGTGAAGCTGCATTGCGCAAATCTGATAACGTATGCTCATTGTACTTATTTTGTTCAACAACAAAAGCCCCACTATTACTTTTTTCTAAAGTAACTCTTGTCTTTTAACGAAAAACATTCACTTTTTAAAGACTACTTCCTATGGCATTTCCCTCCAAGGAGTGCAATTAATTACCAGCCAGCACTCATTCATTGCACACAGCTGTGTAAGGGGTATCTACAATTGAGGGGCGGATATAAATGCAATTTTTTTTTTTTGTTTTTTTTTGTGTGTGTTGTAACCTCCCCGCAAACTTTAAACTAATGGACAATGTTATTTACGGATGCTAATGGACATTGCGCTAATTGTAACCTCGCCCACAATGAGAGGTATTGAAAATGGCAACAAAAATGTGAAATTCGCAATCTGACTCAAATATAAATTCTTCACAACATTCAAAGTCCGTTCGGCGACAGGAAACTTCAATTAAACCGAAATATCGGTCTTTGGCCCTGTGCAAAACAATCAGAATTAAAGTCTTACCTCAGAATAAATGGATGTCACATTTCTGCTCTTGTTGTTGCGCAGCGCTTGGAGGAACTGCATTGCAAATAATAATATTCTCTTTTTTTTGTGATTTTAGTGAAATTTTTCTTCAAAGAAGTGGAATGAAATGTGAAGTGCAACGAACTCTTTACTTCAATAAAAAAATTAAATGTTTGAAAAATGCTTTTGAAATAGAAATTATTATTGGGGAACTTGTTGGAGAATAATTACAATAAATAAAATTCTTCATTATCTAATGATTATATTAATTAATTAACAGCATACCTTATTCACCATCTTGACCAGTGTTGCCGACCGCCTACATCACACAACCGCACTCGGCTGCTACTACTGACCGACCGCTCTGCATGACGACTATTAGCGTACTGCACGCGACGACTACTGACAGAGTACAGCCCTCAACTAGACAGAGCTACAGACTCGCAACGACTGACTGACTGAGAACCGCTCGCAACACTCGCGCGGTCCAGCGCAAACTCTCTGGTCACAGATGCTACAATGTCTCGCCATCGCTGCTATGTTACATTACATACGTGTTTCAGTGTCTTTTTCATTGGGGTAACGATCTTTGGCTCTTTTTATTCTGAATACAGGGCCAAAGGTCAACGCTGCTGCCCTTATACAATTTATCACGTTTCATTATGTCTGTTGCAATGTTACATACGGTTCATTCTTTCATTAATCTTATCGTTGGGTTTGTTTTGTAGGGACGTTAACATTCTTCTGGCACATTTTTATTATCATCGGACTCTCTGCTATTTGTGCAGGGAGGTTATACCCGGGTCCATTTCCATTTCCATTTACATTTTAATATTGATAGACGTTTTGTTTTCTTTTTTGTTTCTTGTTGTTTTTCCTTCTTTTTTTTTTTGTTGTTTTTTTTTTTTTGTTTTGTTTTTCCCGCTCTCACCACCACCGCCGCATCACGCCTTCCGTTTTCTTGGTTTCTTTTCTGTTCTTCAACTGCTTCAACATCACCGCGCCCCATTTCCACACCACAGCCATCAGCCTCCAAGACGGGCAGGCGCAGTGTGCCATTTCCGGCGCACAAGCACACCCGTACGGTACTCTCCTCGCCCCCACGCCACCAACAACACAGCGACCACGCGGCTTTCAGGCACGGCACGGCACCGCACCGGCGAAATGCGCCGCCCCCGCCCCTCCGCGCATATCCGTCCGTCTCGCCACGTTCACTGACAGCCGCGTCTGCGGCTACACCACGACAACCACAACACAACACCGCTCCCCTCCCTGGCAACTCATTGTTTTTCTCCTCCTCTTTTGCACAAACCACAACGCCGAGCACAGGCGCAAGCCACCCACACCGCGCCCCTCCCCGTCCCGTCTTTGGCCGCCGCTCCTCGTTTCCTCGTTTGCCCCCTCCCATCTCCCGAAATGCCATGCCAGCAGCGTTACGCATGCCCCTCCCCTGTCCACACAACACTACCGCCAAACGAACAGCCTTCCGGGCCACATGCAGGGCACGCCCACCTCCAAACACTGCCAATTCACGGACACACACACACACACACACACACACTTTCTCGACACCTTTCTGTACGGAGGGTGCGTCATCTCGACCGTGACAGAGTGACGGCAACTATCGACGATCCATTTCCCCCCAACTGGTACAACATGTCCACCAACACCTACATACATCATTCAAGTACACAGACAATAGCATACACACAATGGGAGGGCACACGAACATGGACGGCACGGCACTGTCATACACTCTTCCTCAGAACCATATCAACAAACGTTACGTACATCCGGGAAAGCGAAAGCAAAAGCAAAGGCAAAGCCCAATGCAGCCGTCAAAGGTAACGTTCACCACGGCAGACACTTGCAGCCGCGCCGCCGTTAAACGCATTTCAGTGCGGCTCCAATACGCCTCCGACGCGGGAACGTTCCGTTGCTCTACGAATGCGTTTCTCCCCTTTTTCCCTTCCTCTCTCTTTTGCCCCCCCCTCTGTCCTTTCCTCCTTGCACTCTTGCCTCATTCCTCGCGTTCTGCCCAGACATTCGACCGATCAAAGTCAACCTTTCGTTACCGTTCTCAGCGCGACGGTGTACAACAGTATGACGGGTGTGCCCAAGACTTCGGTTCAGTTGCGTGACGCCGGTCTATCGCGCCGATCGACAGTTACTCAGGGGGCGACGGATCGGACCACGTCACCGACACACAAAACACTTTCAAACAAACAAATACATACATACCGGATGGACACAGACAAACACGTGTACAGACATTCGCCAAACAAACGACCGCCGCCGCCGTCGTCGTCGTCGTCTAGCGTCGCGCTTACTGTACTGCACTGGACACGCGTGCATCTTGAATGACGACATCGGTGTGCGTGCGTCGTACGCAATCAGTCAGACACGGCTATCAAAAATCAGAGTCGAATGGTACATCATCGTGCGTGTCGCCGTACACGTACATACAGTACAATACAACAACAATGCGTCTTAATGGCACGTTCATTTCAACGTCACTCACACACCTCCACGCTGCAGTTGCGTCGCACCATTGTCAAACTCGGCGTACAGCAAAGGGAATAGTGGGCGGCAAAAACAACCAAACAAAAACATTTCACATTTCACCCTCGCCATGTATGATGTGCAAAAAACAAACCCGCAAACGGCCGTCGTTACGGCGACACAAAAGTCGCCGATCGCACTGTCCCCCCTCGCAGACAGGTAACACACACACACACCCCAACACCAATGGGTCAAAACCACTCCAACGAGGCGTGCCACCATTCCACGCCACGGCGACCAACCTCGTGGCCGTACCCCGCAACACGCTTTGACGCGCCCCCCCCCCCCCACCCACAATCAAAATGCACACATACATCACAGCCGTCCACACAAACAACAACAACAATTCCGCCCTTCCCGCAAAAGGCAAGTTGGTGGCCCTGAAAAGGGCCGTTTTGCCGCTCTCGCAACGGAGGAGCCTTCTCCATCCTTCCATTCCAGAGCCACCTCCTTACTTGGAGCTCGTGTACTTGGTCACCGCCTTCGTGCCCTCGCTCACGGCGTGCTTGGCCAGCTCGCCAGGCAGCAACAGCCGCACAGCGGTCTGGATCTCGCGGGACGTGATGGTCGAGCGCTTGTTGTAGTGCGCCAGGCGAGAAGCCTCGGCCGCAATGCGCTCGAAAATGTCGTTCACGAAGCTGTTCATGATGCTCATCGCCTTCGACGAGATGCCCGTGTCAGGGTGCACCTGCTTCAGCACCTTGTAGATGTAGATGGCATAGCTCTCCTTCCTCTTGCGCTTCTTCTTCTTGTCGCCCTTCGAAATGTTCTTCTGCGCCTTGCCAGCCTTCTTGGCGGCCTTCCCGCTAGTCTTGGGCGGCATCTCGAACCAACGTACGGCAGCAGCAACACCAGTACCAAGCGCTCCGCTCTAGTCAGCGTCTCCCCACACAGTGGCACCCGCCGACCTGATATGTTTGGGGTATTCTCCCCCTTTGTTAATTGAAGTACCGGCATCCTGTTGATGCCCTGACTTTCGAGATGGTACCTTTAGGTTAAGATTGGCTTTTTGTCTGTATTTGTTTGGGGGTGTTCCCCGGGTATATGAACTGTGTTTGATTAATGATGGTTATGATATGAGTGGATGAAAGTCAGTGTAGCTCGTCATCTGAACTGACGGTGAATGGTAGTGATGGGAGTTCTGTGTGTAGGGAGAATATCTGGTCCCAGGGATCTAATGAGGGGGAAAGGTGAAGAATGAGATGTTTCATAGAATTTCGTTGACTTGATTTTTATGAGATGGTTAAATGCTGGTTGTCCTAGCATACCTCTAATTTCCTCGTTACTGGAGAACCAGGGGGCATCTGTGATTATTCTAAACGTCTTATTTTGTATCACTTCTAGTGAGGCCAGGTGTGTGTTTGCCGCCATGCTCCACACCTCCGATCCATAAAGAATAACTGGCAAAATTATTGTTTTCCATATTCGGAGCTTCGCCTCTGTTGATAAGCCCCTGCCCTTAAGAAGGGGATACAGTTGGTAGAGCCGGGCGGAACCTTTGTTTTTGGCCTCTGTTATATGCTGTTTGAACGTGAGATTTTTGTCTATGTTCAGTCCCAGGTATTTTATAACTTTTCTCCATGGGAGTTGTTGTCCATTGTGGTTGAGATTTCTGATGGGTCTTGTTATTTTGTGTGTGAAAATTATGGCTTGGCACTTGTCCGGATTTACTTTTACTTTCCACAAGTTACACCAGTGGTCGACTTTGTTGAGGTGCCGCTGGAGGCTACACGTTATACGATTTATGTTACGCCCGCTGTGGTACAGCGCTGTGTCATCAGCGTAGAGCGCTATGTTCCCACCCGGCTCTTTTGGGATATCATTTGTGAACACAAGATAGAGGAGGGGGCCAAGCACAGATCCCTGTGGGACACCTGCTTCTATATTAGTTATTGGACTTTTCGCTCCATCAACTGAAGCAAAAAACCTCCTGTCTGTCAAAAATGAGTGAATCATTTTTAACAGGTGATTGGGGCAATTTAGCTTCGACAGCTTGTAGAGTAGGCCGTCATGCCAGACACGGTCAAACGCCTTCTCTATGTCGAGGAATATGGCTGCTGTGCTGTCTCCATGTTGTTTCTCGGCACAGATGTGCTCCACCAGGCGGATGGCTTGCTGGGTGGTGCTATGGCCAGCACGAAAACCGAATTGTTCCGGGGTAAGGATAGTGTTATCGTTTAGGAATTTAAGTAGGGCGTTTAGGATGAGGATTTCGAGAAGTTTTGATAAGTGATTTAATAGCGAGATAGGACGATAGTTTTGTGGGAATAGATGGTCTTTATTGGGTTTGGGGATTGAGATGATCTTGGCAACCTTCCAGGCTGAAGGGAAATATTGTAGTTTTAGACAGTGGTTGAGGATATTTGATAGATGGGAAATGGCAGGTGGTGGAAGGTGTTTAAGAAGTGGGGGTTTTATAAGGTCAGGACCAGGGGCCTTTGCATTGCCGATCCGCCTGATGTAAGCTGTTATTTCGCGTTCAGTTGTGTCTGCGAAGGTGGTGTTAATCCTCTCATTGAGTTTTCGTGCGAGGTGCCTCTCGATTCTCCTCTCTAGCCTCTCTGCTTCTCCCTCGTCGTTCTCTACTATGTTTTCTTGGAACTGGAGTTCGTAGGTGTCTGACATGGCGGCCGCCTTATCTGCAGGGGTGTAAACCAGCCCCTGTTGCCCATGCAGTGGTCTTGTGGCTGTCTGGGGTTGCCGCCTAGCCTTTATGATTCGCCAGAATTGTTCAGGGTTTGATTCGGCTGCCTGCAAGCTATGTTGGTACCTGCTGCACCGGAGCATATGCAGTCTGGTTTTGATTTCACGGGCCATTTGGTCCATTATCCTCCTATCTTGAGGGTAACGGTATGTTTGCCATCGCTTCCTGGTCCGGTTTTTGTCTGTTATCAATTGGGCTAGGTCTGGTGGTAAGTTGGTCCTGCCCCTATTTTGTGTGAGTTTGATAGTTGTGACTTGGGCACAGCTTTTGATGATGTTAGTAAAGTCTGCTGCGGCTTTGTCTATGTCTTCTGTCGATGCATATTCCGGTGCTGGGTCTGGTATGTGATGTGCCACTAGTTCTTTATATCGTACCCAGTTTGTGTGGTACGTAGTGTGGATGCTTTCTGTTGGTATGATGCGGTCATTTTCGAATCTTAAGATGACTGGGTTATGGTCAGAGTTCAGCGTGTTTATGACTTCTGTGCTTGTGCCCAGGTCAATATTTTTTAGTAAGAATATGTCCAGCTTGTCTGGCAGATGGCGTGAGTTGTACGGGAAGTGGGTGGGTTCATCTGGGGCTACCACTTGGACTGCTGGGTGGGTATCCAGGTATCTCAGCAGCTGGTTCCCACTTGTATTTCCAGTGCGGCAACCCCATGCCCTGTGCTTGGCATTCAGGTCCCCCCCTACTATGGTCCTGTTGTTCACATTTAGCAAGCTGTCGAGGTCACTGTGATGGAAGCGTTCGTTTGGAGGGTGGTAGGTTGCCACCAGGACAGTTGGGTGTTGGTTTAACATGATTTCTATTGCTGTTGCCTCTGTGTTGATTAGAGGTGGGATGGTGACTTGTCGGTGGCATATCCGGTGTTTTATGAGGACTCCAGTTCCGCCACCAGGTCTGTTAGGACGGTCAGTCCGGATTAGAATGTAATTTTTGACTCGAAATTGTTCATCAGGGGTTAGATGGGTTTCATTTACTAGTGCTACGTCGATGCCGTAATCTTCTAGAAACATTTCCAGTTCGTGTCGGTCGTGGAATACTCCGTCTGCATTCCAGATGGCGATGGTGATGTGTCGTTTTCTATTCGCCATCGGAAAACAGTGGGAGAATGGTGGTGAAAAACATTGATACCTTCGTGAAGGTGTCTGGAGCTGCTAGGATTTGGCTTATTGCTTTTTTCACTTTCGTGAAGAAGTCGGTGGTTAATAATTTCTGGATAAGGTTTATAACCTTCTTGACGAAGTCCCAGGGCTGGTTTTGGTTTGAACTATGCTCCTGGGTATTTCGGTTTTGTTGGATATGTGGTGATTGGTGCTGTGTTGGAGATGCTGTGATCTCGACAGTTCTGATATCTGATTCTGTGTGGGGTGTTGTGGAAGAGATGGGGGCTTGCAGGAGCTGCTGGGATGCTGTTTGTGGTGGTGGAGTTGTTGTGGTGGTTGGTGCCAGTAGTGGCAGGGGAGGTACTTCTGTGGATGTTGCTGCTGGTGATAGCATGGGTGTGGGGAGAGTTGGTGAGTCTGGATTGTTGGCAGGGTTTGTGGGCAGAGGGGGGGTTTTTGTCCTTTTGGGGGAGGGCCGTGAGACCTGGGTGGCAGCTGGTTGGTTTGGTGGGGTGGCTGGGCGTCTTTGCGCTGCTGGTAGACGTTGGGGTCGTGGTTGGGCTTCTGGTTTTGTCGCCTTTGCCGGTTGGGGGTTTGTTTTTACCACCTGGGCTAAGGTGCGGTTATCGTTTCTGTGTTCTTTAGGTGGTCCTGTTGTGCAATCTTGCGGAGGAGGTGGTGAAGTGGTTTGGTTATTAGGGTTTCTTCCCGCGTTTGCGGGTGTTGGTGGCGTGGGGAAGTGCGCTTCCTCCAAGATTGATGGTGGGGGGGGTGGGGGTGGGGCATTTCTGGCTGTGGTCGTGTGTCTCGCTTCCCAGGCCTCGACAAGCTTGATACGTACTGGGCATCCCCCATAGGATGCAGGGTGAGCCCCTCCACAGTTTGCGCAAGTGGCTGGCGTGTCTCTCGATTTTGTGCAGGTGCTCGACAGGTGTGGTCCAGCACACTTCACACACCTTGGGGCCATGTTGCATTGCTGAGCTCCGTGCCTGAAGCGTTGGCAAATGTAGCATTGGGTTGGACCTGCTGGTTTTTTATAAAGCTCTACTGCGATCGTCATGTGCAGCAGTCTTTGCAGCTTGAAAATCTTTCTGGATTCTGCTGTATTCAGTAAGTTTACTTGGAAGTTCCTGGTCTTCCTGCGTGGGGCAGAGATGACTCTACCTTCTGCGTCTATTTCTGTTTGTGGCTGCGCCACCTGGTACACGCCCTGCACCTGAAAGCCGCTTTCTAATAGTGCCTGCTTCACTTCGTCAGGGGTCCAATGTGGGGTTAATCTCTTTATGACCACTTTTAGTGTGTGTTTTGGGTCATCATTATATGTATAGAATTCTATTTGTCTTTTACGGAATTCCTGCTTTAGGAAATAGAAGTCCTCTGAGTTTGTCGCCTGGTAGACAATACTGTCTCCCTTGTATGTTGTGCTGAGGGCCCCTTTTAGCTTGCCTTGTATCTGGCCGATAAAAGTTGTATACCCCTTTGTCTCGAAAACTGTAATGGGGGGTATTTTTCTTCCCCTGGCTTGTGATGCCTTTGGTATTTGGGTAACTTGTGTGTCTTTGTCTAGCGGTGCAGGCTGGGCAGTGACCAACTCTCCTTGTTGTGATGTAGTTGGTTCCTGATTCGCTGCATCGCGCCTGCTCGTTTCTTGCGGGATGGTTTTGTGGTTGCCTTGCGCCACTTTTTGGGCTGGCTCCGCGATGTTTTTGGTTGTAGGCAGTTGTTGCTCTTGCCTCATAAGTGTCACTCTCTTTCCGTTTCGGAGATGGAGGGGAGAATTTGGTTCAATTCCAGGTATTGAGGAATTAGAGTTGCTGTCAGAGCCAGAAGAGTCGGTGTCTACTATGAGCTTATCTGAGTCAGAGCTGCTGCTCAGTGAGGGTGTATGAATTGGTGAGATTAGTGGGGGATGTGGGGCAGAAGATGATATTGACAGGTTTGCAGGTGGGTCCATTTTGGCCTCCTGATGTTCAAAGTCGTGCGGGCGCTCCATGGAGGGGTAGCCACGATATGAAATGGTTTACTAGTACTTTCCTATATTTCGACAATTTCCGTGCCAATGTATTTTCCCTACACCTGGCAGGCGCGGGATGCCACCACGGGCCTCACAGTCAGTCTGTTTGACTGTGTGGCTCGGCGGGTCCCTGGACTGCAACTTCCCTAACGCCTATGGCACCGAAATTCTCGAAAGATGGTGATTTACAGCCACCTTCTCAGGCGGGATGTTCTTCTTTTCTTCTTCTCCTCGAGCTATGCCATTCGTCCGAACGAGCGCCCAAGTAGTCTAGAGCTCCGTCCCGTGTCGTACGTGTGCAACACGACTTTTGCTTTTCTCGACACGACAATTTGCTTTTTCAGATAGCACACGCCCGACCACGTCCGGAAACCCAGAAAAACAGCGCCGGCGAAACACGCCGCTATGGCGCGAGCACGCAAGGCGACGACCAAGCACACGAGAAGCAAGCAACGAGGCGTGCTCTGGACAAAGGCGGCGAGAGCGCGCGGTGGGAATTTCCAGGGCTGGGAGCACAATAGCGGCGCGGAGCACAGGTAGACGCACGTCCGTCCGCTTCCCAGTCCCACCTCGGAATGGCACCCGCCGCCAGCCGCCGCCGCACCTTTACCAGCTCGCCCTGTTGCGGCCGCCGACCAATGGGGCGCGCGCGCAACCGGCCGCCGCACCCGAGCCCATAAAGCACCCCCACCCCTGCTGCGCCGGCACGCACTCCGCTGCTCGACTCGCTGCCGCTCGCACCGGTCGTTTTCGTTTCCGTTTCGTGTGCACCGTCGCTAGCCCAATCGCCATGTCCGGACGCGGAAAGGGAGGCAAAGTCAAGGGCAAGTCAAAGTCCCGCTCAAGCAGGGCTGGGCTCCAGTTCCCGGTCGGCAGAATCCACCGCCTCCTGCGCAAGGGAAACTACGCAGAGCGCGTCGGCGCCGGGGCGCCCGTCTACCTCGCCGCCGTCATGGAGTACCTCGCGGCTGAGGTGCTCGAGCTGGCCGGAAACGCGGCCCGCGACAACAAGAAGACGCGCATCATCCCGCGCCACCTGCAGCTTGCCATCCGCAACGACGAGGAGCTCAACAAGCTCCTGTCGGGCGTCACCATCGCACAGGGTGGTGTCCTGCCCAACATCCAGGCCGTCCTGCTGCCAAAGAAGACCGAGAAGAAGGCCTAAAGGAGGCCAAGGCAATCGCAGCGCCGCGTGCTCCCCTGCACGCAACGCGCTTTGCCGGCTCGGCTCGGCCCGGCCCACAACAATCGGCCCTTTTCAGGGCCACCACACAAACCTACGTCCAAAGCAAAATTTCAGTCGTCCTCGCCGCACCTTGTTTTGTTTTAACTTTGCACTTTCACAGCACAGCCGCCGCCGGCGCACGTCCGCCATCTTGTCGTCCACACAGCCCGTGTGGCCCAACACACACACATTTTGCACGGTCGCAGTCGCCTTCCAAACGACAACGGCAGCAATAATGACCATTGTTAAAGGGAGGCGTGTCGACACACCGCCCTCCACTCCCGCGCGCCGCAACGGCCGTCGACACGAACGAAACAGCTGATCCGGCCGCCTATGCCCACACGCCTAACACACAGAGCCAAACCACGCAAGCAAATAATCACCGCCTCTCGCACAACAACACACAGCCCGCCATCTCCATCGCGATCGATACAAAGACACACAATAACAAACACAAACGAAGCAGCTCCACTCTCACACACACACACAGCCAGCCACATGACACCTTTCCTTTCCTTCTCCCCTCCCAGCCACATCACGTCGCTCAAACGGAAAGAAACAAACAAACAACACAGCGCACACACGCAGCAACAACAACACAGACTCTTTCGCACTTTTCAACTTCCGAACAGTGTGGTGGCCCTGAAAAGGGCCGTTTTCTAGTCTCTCCCACCCACAAGCACGGCCGCGGGAAGGCCAGCGCCCGCTGCGACGCAGCCTAACCGCCGAAACCGTACAGGGTGCGCCCCTGCCTCTTCAGGGCGTACACCACGTCCATGGCCGTCACAGTCTTGCGCTTGGCGTGCTCAGTGTACGTCACCGCGTCGCGGATCACGTTCTCCAGGAACACCTTCAGCACCCCGCGGGTCTCCTCGTAGATCAGACCAGAGATGCGCTTCACGCCGCCCCTGCGAGCCAGGCGGCGGATGGCGGGCTTCGTGATGCCCTGGATGTTGTCGCGCAACACCTTGCGGTGCCGCTTGGCGCCACCCTTGCCGAGCCCCTTTCCTCCCTTGCCGCGGCCTGTCATCCTTCCTTCCTCGGGCAAAGCAAAACGTGCACAAACAGCAGCTGCAGCGGCTGGCGAGTCGGCTACGGTCTGCGCCCAGCGCGCCCGCCGCCCCCCTATATAGACTCTGGCCCGCCCTCCCCCCACCACGCGCAACCGAGGGCATATAAGCGCAGCACGGAGGCGCGCGGGCCCGTTGTCAAGGCAGCACCGGACGCCGCGCCGCACCTAACCTCCACGCACGCCGCTCCGCTACCGCTATGGCCCGCACAAAGCAAACGGCCCGCAAGTCCACCGGCGGAAAGGCGCCGCGCAAACAGCTCGCCACCAAGGCGGCGAGGAAGAGCGCGCCCGCCACCGGAGGCGTCAAGAAGCCCCACCGCTACAGGCCGGGCACCGTCGCCCTGCGAGAAATCAGGCGCTACCAGAAGAGCACAGAGCTGCTCATCCGCAAGCTGCCATTCCAGCGCCTAGTGCGCGAGATCGCCCAGGACTTCAAGACCGACCTGCGCTTCCAGAGCTCCGCAGTCATGGCCCTGCAGGAGGCCAGCGAGGCCTACCTCGTCGGCCTCTTCGAAGACACCAACCTGTGCGCAATCCACGCCAAGCGCGTCACCATCATGCCCAAGGACATCCAGCTCGCGCGCCGCATCCGCGGCGAGCGCGCCTAAACCGCGCCGCGGCACCGCACCGCACAAACAAAAACGGCCCTTTTCAGGGCCACTAACATCTCTCCGTCGCGAGCAAACTTTGTCGGTCGCCTGCCTCTCGCCCCGCAACCCAAAAACAAAAACCACCACTTCCCGTCCGTCCGCCACACCCGCTCACTCTGCCTGCCTGCTAGCAGCGCGCAACAATCACACATCATCCCTCCCCGGCGCTCAAAGCGCACAATACCCAACGGCCGACGTCACACCGCACGGGTGGCTGGCCGGCCGCCGCTTTCGTTTCGAAAACAAAAAAACCCGCACTCCAACTCCGACGGCCAACGGCCAGGCAGGCGCGCTCGCTCGCTCGCTCTACACGCCACCGAAATCCCCCGCCGACTCCTTCCACATCTCAACGTGCCCCCCCGTTGCAAAACATAACACACACACAAAGAAACAAAACAAAGACCAGACACGACTCGACAAGACAGACATCCGGGAAGAACGAACGCAGGCAAGCCAACCAACGTATTCAAACAAAACAACGTGACAGAAAACCAAACCGTCGGCCGCCGCCACAAACACGGCGACAATCAACCACGACGACAACAACACCGCTTACCGCTACCGCCGCCCACACCCGCCACCGACCCCCGCAATCCAACCACCACGGCACGCAAACAGCATCCCCACGGGCATACAGAAACGCCAGACAGACACCCACACCAGACGCAACACGACAATCAAAACCTTCCCCGACGTGCTTTGATGGCCCTGAGAAGGGCCGTTTTGGGCCGCGCGTCTCTTGCGCGCCACTAGACGACGACGGGGGGTGGGGACGACGGAGTCAAGCGCCAAACCCTTCCTTTCTCCCATCTCTTTCTCCTCTACTCTACTTCTTCTTCTTGGGCGAAGCCTTCGCCTTAGACGGCGTCGTCGCCTTCTTCGGGCGCGGCGCCTTCGGCTTCTTCGTCGGAACCTTGGCGGCCTTCTTCGCCTTCGACGGCGACTTGGCCTTGGCCGGCTTGGCCGCAGCCGCCTTCTTCGCACCCGCGGGAGCGGCCGACGCCGCAGACGCCTTCTTGGCGGCGCCCGCCTTCCGACCGGTCGCCGCCTTCACGCCACCAGCCTTCTTTGCGCCGGCCGCACGGGCGCCCTTCTTCTCCTTGCTGGCCGGAGCGGCGCGCTTCTTCTTGGCACCGCCAGCACGAGCCTTGCCGCCCTCGGCCGCCCCCCCGCCGCCGGCGCCGGCAAGCTTGAACGAGCCGGACGCGCCCTTCCCCTTCGTCTGCACCAGCTCGCCCGCCACGACGGCCGACTTGAGGTACTTCTTGATAAACGGCGCCAGCTTCTCCGCGTCCAGCTTGTAGTGCGCGGCTATGTACTTCTTGATCGCCTGCAGCGACGACCCGCCGCGCTCCTTCAGACTCTTGATGGCGGCCGTCACCATCTCAGAGGTGCGCGGGTGCGCAGGCTTGGCGCGCGGCTTCTTCGCAGACGACGCAGACTTGGCCTTCTTCGTAGTGCCGGTGGCGGCGGGTGCCGCAGCAGTCTCGTTCGTAGCCGCCTGATCTGCCATTTCGACGACGCGCGTAACACACAGCGAGAGCGAGCGGGACGGCAGGCACGCAAGCACAGCACAGCAGCGGAGCAGAGAATCACAAGGGCCCAGCCAGTGTCGCGGGCGGGCGCGGACGGCCGAGAGAGCGGCCGCCACTCTGCGCGCCGCCGCGCCGCGCCTCCCGCGCTTGCTACCGCCCAACGTCCGACAGCCTGTGCGGAGCAGCCCCAAACCTGCGCCACAACCGCCCGCGCCTTTCAAACCACCGAGGATGGGGCTACACACAGCCACACCACAGTCGCCAACCAGTCGCCACGGCAGCGCCGCAAACCACGGCCAAACTGCAGCTACCGCGCGCTACAGCCTGGGTCGGCCCGCCGAGAATCGCCGCCCCCGCCCAAATGCCGCCCCCACAGCCCCAGCCGACGACCCGCCACAATGGCCAAACCTTCGGCAAAACTCCCACACCGTCGCCGCGGCAGCCCGGCCAGCGCGGCCGGCGCCACAGCCACACAAGCCGAGGCGTGCGGCGATGACGGCCGTGCAAACGCGCCTCCGCCGCCCCATCGCCTTCCGTCGCCCTCCCGCCGTTTCCCGATCGGCCCGCAGCCGTCGGGCCACATCGCGCGCCGTCCTCCTCCTCTCGCCCGCCAACATTCACAGCCGTTTCTCAACAATTGCCCGCCGCAAACGGACGCCGCGTGCGCAACAGGCGCCGCCGCCCCTCGCCGCTTCCGACCCAACCCCTCGACCGAGGCAAACCGCAATCCGAATCTACAGACCAACCCAATCTGCCGTCAGCACACACGCCAGCCGACCTTACACGTTACGCGTTACACGTTACGTTTACACGTCTAGGTTAGGTTAGGTTAGGTGGACGTGGGTTAGGTTAAGGGGACTTGGGTTAGGTTAAGCGTCAAACTTAGGTTAAGCATTCAAACACGTCAGGCGTCACAGGCTAGGTTAGGTTAGGTTACACGTTAGGTTAAGGGGTCAGTGCTAGGTTAAGAAGCGTCAAACGTAGGTTAAAAAAAAAAAAAAAAAAAAACAAAAAAAAAAAAAAAAAAACACAAAAAGCGTTCAAACGTGAGGCGTGAGCCGGACAGCTTACCTTACGTAGACGTTAGGGGCTCACAGGCTGAGCTCACCTCACCTCGCCACACCACGGGTTAGGTTCGGTTCGCTCGGCTCAGCGTAAAGCGCCGAGGTCAGGGTTACGTTCGTTCACCTTCGGGCGCCACACTTTCGGTTGAAAGGTCGCGACGGGACGACGTCGGCAGGCACGCCGCAAACGAACAAAAACGTACAGACGACGTCGGAAACCGCCGACAGACGGGGGAGCAGCACGACCACGACCAGACACCGAGCGCGAACGAGACACACGCGAACCACCCCCACCGGCCAAAGGGCACCACACAACAACCCAGAGCACCACGTGTCGACACCGGAGCAACCCGCCGCTCACGCGACATGGCTGGCACCGAAGGGCAACCGCCCGCAACTGCGCTTTCCGCGCCGGCCCGGATGCACGTCGTGCTACAACAACACCACTACCGTACACAGCCGCTGTTCACAACATCACTATCATGCGCGCCCGCGGCTCGCCGCCGTCGCAGTCGCAGCCCCAACGCCAGCACTTTTGCACCACCATTCACACGCACCGCAACACAGCTCGCCGACACAGCCGAACAAAACAAACACCACACAACAACAGCAACAACGCCGCCGCCTCTACTTGTGCCGGCGACCCACCCCGCCGATGGCGCACCTTTCGCCAGCCGGCAATCGACACACACGCACCCACCCACCGGGGCCCAGTGCAAAAAAAAAAAAAAAAAAACACACAAAAACAAAAAAACCAAACAACACAAACGACACGGGAAGCGCACACCGCCACTTCGCGCGCACGCCACCAACCAGTCGTCGTCGTCTCAAAATAACAAACACAAACAAAATAAACTAACAACAACTAGGGCAACACAAAACAAAAACGCCTCGCACGAACCGCCCACAAAAAGGACAAGCACACGCACAGCCTCTGCTGACGACCACGACGCAGCGGCACGCTGCTCCTGTCCCGCGCCCCGCGCCCCGCGCCCCACTCGATTCACAACTGACGCGACACCGTCAACGACGGGCTCGCTTCCCGCAACCTACCACCTTTCCGCCACGACGCACAGCCCCAGCCCCACCCGACGACGCCCGTGGCAACGACTGCACTTTCACCACCGCCTCCCCCTTCCCCCCCAAAAAACACACACACACACACACAGCCAGCCAAAAACGCACTCGCGACCCACACATGCACGTGCATCGGCACACGCCAACCAGTCAACGTCGACAACCACACGCAAGGCTCGAAACGAAACCGGCGTCCTTCCACGTTGCCATCAAGCTACGCGACACAAGACACAAGGAACCAACACAACAGCCGGCCCCACTAATTCCCACTCTCACGCCGCAAAAAGCACACCGAAACCGCCAAACGCACGCACATTCCCCTTCGCACTGACACCGACCGGCTCGCTACCACACACCTCTCGGCAGCCGTTTCACGCCAATTCGCCACACCGCCCACACAGTCGACAAGCGCCCGCCCTGTACGGCACACGCAACGACGCAGCGCAGCAAAGGGCGCCCGCAACACATACCTCTCCGCCGCCCGACGCGCCAACCGCCACACCACACCGCCAGCCACTCGCAAATTGTGCACTGCCACCAGCCACACGTCCAACACGCCGCGCCGCCTCCGGCCACCCGCCAGGGGGCGCTCACGTCCGCGACAACAGCGCGGCCCGCCGGGCCGGGCCGAACCGAACCGAACCGAACCGGGCCGCCGCTGCTCTGCACTCGGCACGGCCACACCCTGCTGCAGACCGGGCTCGTCTCTCTGTACGCGTCTGCCTGCGCATCAACACAACACGACCTTTTTTTTTTTTTTTTTTCTTCTTCCTCTCTACCGCCACCCCTTCTTCTCGCGTTTTTACTCGTTGTTGCAGCAGCGGCGCACACCTACACATCCACAGCCCCAGCCGAGCCGGCCTCACCTCAGGGCCCGCCGCCAGCGTCTCCTCCTCGGGCACAGGTGCGGTGCTGTGGCCGCCCATCCAACCGCATTGCTGGCCGTCCAGCCGCCAGGCGTTCCCACTGCCGCGAGCCACGCCGCGCACCGACCCTGCTGCAGAAAACGAAGCATAGCCAGAGACCGACCGGTACACAAAGCAAGCCGTCGCCTCGCCTCTTGTCCTTCCTGCCTTCCTTCCGCCCCCGCCCTTCTCACACCACCGCCTCTCCACTTTCGCCCCCCCTCCTTTTTTTTGTTTTTTTTGTTTTCTTCTTTCTTTCTTCCTTTCTTTCTTTCTTTCTTTCTTTCTTTCTTTCTTTCTTTGGCCCTCTCTCCTTCCCGCCATGGCGGTTACGGCACCGCCTGCAGCGGCAGATTTTTTGCGCCCACAAGCCTACTCCTACCACCATTAACCTTGCCCTGCCCTGCCCTGCCCTGCCCATCAACGTCGCAGTCGAACCGACGCTTGCCAACACACTGCCCACGTTCCTTTCTCTTTTCGGCCTACGCCCATTACGCGCCGCCGCCACAGCACCTTCCCTTCCCACAACACACCGACGTCACCACACGCACCCAAAACAGGGGCCACGACCGTGTTCCTCGCCCACTCCCATCCCGCACGGTACGCACATTCCCAACTACTACCGCGCACCCTCCCTTTCCAATCTGTGTGTCTCTGTGTCTGTGTCCTGTCCGCGCGTGACGCCTCTCAACATCCGCCGTCCCCCGTCCCGTTTTCGCCCCCATGCCGTCGTCGCGCCGCCTCCTCCCCGTCCACCGCCGCCCCTGTCCGCCCCGCACCACACCATACACCGCTGCTTGTCCCGGCCGTTGCCACCAAAGGCGCCGACCGCAAACGCGCCACGCCGCAGCCCCCGTGCGTCTCGCGCTCGCTTGCATCTCCGTGCCGGCGCTGCCTCTCTTCCCGCTCGCACTCGACCTCGACAACACAGTCTTTGGCTCCGCCACTGCGTGTTCCGGTGGTACGCACGCTGCAACACGTACGTATTCATTACCAGAGCGATGGCGAGGCATGACAGCATCTCTGTCTGACCAGAGGGTTATTTATCGTTGCTAGTCGGCGCTTGGACCGCGCCAGACGACAGTAGTGGCACGCACCGGGTCGCCAGGAACAGTTGTTATATATATTGTAGCGCGAGTCGGGAGAGGTAGTAGTCGGTCGACAGTAGTGGCGGGTGGACGGTTGTACTGAGCGGGCGTCGGCGGCGTGCTCTGCTCGTCTCGCGACTCTGGTCACGGTTCGGGACGATGTATAGTATATTGTGTTATAATCAAAAGGTAGTGTGAAGCTGCATTGCGCAAATCTGATAACGTATGCTCATTGTACTTATTTTGTTCAACAACAAAAGCCCCACTATTACTTTTTTCTAAAGTAACTCTTGTCTTTTAACGAAAAACATTCACTTTTTAAAGACTACTTCCTATGGCATTTCCCTCCAAGGAGTGCAATTAATTACCAGCCAGCACTCATTCATTGCACACAGCTGTGTAAGGGGTATCTACAATTGAGGGGCGGATATAAATGCAATTTTTTTTTTTTGTTTTTTTTTGTGTGTGTTGTAACCTCCCCGCAAACTTTAAACTAATGGACAATGTTATTTACGGATGCTAATGGACATTGCGCTAATTGTAACCTCGCCCACAATGAGAGGTATTGAAAATGGCAACAAAAATGTGAAATTCGCAATCTGACTCAAATATAAATTCTTCACAACATTCAAAGTCCGTTCGGCGACAGGAAACTTCAATTAAACCGAAATATCGGTCTTTGGCCCTGTGCAAAACAATCAGAATTAAAGTCTTACCTCAGAATAAATGGATGTCACATTTCTGCTCTTGTTGTTGCGCAGCGCTTGGAGGAACTGCATTGCAAATAATAATATTCTCTTTTTTTTGTGATTTTAGTGAAATTTTTCTTCAAAGAAGTGGAATGAAATGTGAAGTGCAACGAACTCTTTACTTCAATAAAAAAATTAAATGTTTGAAAAATGCTTTTGAAATAGAAATTATTATTGGGGAACTTGTTGGAGAATAATTACAATAAATAAAATTCTTCATTATCTAATGATTATATTAATTAATTAACAGCATACCTTATTCACCATCTTGACCAGTGTTGCCGACCGCCTACATCACACAACCGCACTCGGCTGCTACTACTGACCGACCGCTCTGCATGACGACTATTAGCGTACTGCACGCGACGACTACTGACAGAGTACAGCCCTCAACTAGACAGAGCTACAGACTCGCAACGACTGACTGACTGAGAACCGCTCGCAACACTCGCGCGGTCCAGCGCAAACTCTCTGGTCACAGATGCTACAATGTCTCGCCATCGCTGCTATGTTACATTACATACGTGTTTCAGTGTCTTTTTCATTGGGGTAACGATCTTTGGCTCTTTTTATTCTGAATACAGGGCCAAAGGTCAACGCTGCTGCCCTTATACAATTTATCACGTTTCATTATGTCTGTTGCAATGTTACATACGGTTCATTCTTTCATTAATCTTATCGTTGGGTTTGTTTTGTAGGGACGTTAACATTCTTCTGGCACATTTTTATTATCATCGGACTCTCTGCTATTTGTGCAGGGAGGTTATACCCGGGTCCATTTCCATTTCCATTTACATTTTAATATTGATAGACGTTTTGTTTTCTTTTTTGTTTCTTGTTGTTTTTCCTTCTTTTTTTTTTTGTTGTTTTTTTTTTTTTGTTTTGTTTTTCCCGCTCTCACCACCACCGCCGCATCACGCCTTCCGTTTTCTTGGTTTCTTTTCTGTTCTTCAACTGCTTCAACATCACCGCGCCCCATTTCCACACCACAGCCATCAGCCTCCAAGACGGGCAGGCGCAGTGTGCCATTTCCGGCGCACAAGCACACCCGTACGGTACTCTCCTCGCCCCCACGCCACCAACAACACAGCGACCACGCGGCTTTCAGGCACGGCACGGCACCGCACCGGCGAAATGCGCCGCCCCCGCCCCTCCGCGCATATCCGTCCGTCTCGCCACGTTCACTGACAGCCGCGTCTGCGGCTACACCACGACAACCACAACACAACACCGCTCCCCTCCCTGGCAACTCATTGTTTTTCTCCTCCTCTTTTGCACAAACCACAACGCCGAGCACAGGCGCAAGCCACCCACACCGCGCCCCTCCCCGTCCCGTCTTTGGCCGCCGCTCCTCGTTTCCTCGTTTGCCCCCTCCCATCTCCCGAAATGCCATGCCAGCAGCGTTACGCATGCCCCTCCCCTGTCCACACAACACTACCGCCAAACGAACAGCCTTCCGGGCCACATGCAGGGCACGCCCACCTCCAAACACTGCCAATTCACGGACACACACACACACACACACACACACTTTCTCGACACCTTTCTGTACGGAGGGTGCGTCATCTCGACCGTGACAGAGTGACGGCAACTATCGACGATCCATTTCCCCCCAACTGGTACAACATGTCCACCAACACCTACATACATCATTCAAGTACACAGACAATAGCATACACACAATGGGAGGGCACACGAACATGGACGGCACGGCACTGTCATACACTCTTCCTCAGAACCATATCAACAAACGTTACGTACATCCGGGAAAGCGAAAGCAAAAGCAAAGGCAAAGCCCAATGCAGCCGTCAAAGGTAACGTTCACCACGGCAGACACTTGCAGCCGCGCCGCCGTTAAACGCATTTCAGTGCGGCTCCAATACGCCTCCGACGCGGGAACGTTCCGTTGCTCTACGAATGCGTTTCTCCCCTTTTTCCCTTCCTCTCTCTTTTGCCCCCCCCTCTGTCCTTTCCTCCTTGCACTCTTGCCTCATTCCTCGCGTTCTGCCCAGACATTCGACCGATCAAAGTCAACCTTTCGTTACCGTTCTCAGCGCGACGGTGTACAACAGTATGACGGGTGTGCCCAAGACTTCGGTTCAGTTGCGTGACGCCGGTCTATCGCGCCGATCGACAGTTACTCAGGGGGCGACGGATCGGACCACGTCACCGACACACAAAACACTTTCAAACAAACAAATACATACATACCGGATGGACACAGACAAACACGTGTACAGACATTCGCCAAACAAACGACCGCCGCCGCCGTCGTCGTCGTCGTCTAGCGTCGCGCTTACTGTACTGCACTGGACACGCGTGCATCTTGAATGACGACATCGGTGTGCGTGCGTCGTACGCAATCAGTCAGACACGGCTATCAAAAATCAGAGTCGAATGGTACATCATCGTGCGTGTCGCCGTACACGTACATACAGTACAATACAACAACAATGCGTCTTAATGGCACGTTCATTTCAACGTCACTCACACACCTCCACGCTGCAGTTGCGTCGCACCATTGTCAAACTCGGCGTACAGCAAAGGGAATAGTGGGCGGCAAAAACAACCAAACAAAAACATTTCACATTTCACCCTCGCCATGTATGATGTGCAAAAAACAAACCCGCAAACGGCCGTCGTTACGGCGACACAAAAGTCGCCGATCGCACTGTCCCCCCTCGCAGACAGGTAACACACACACACACCCCAACACCAATGGGTCAAAACCACTCCAACGAGGCGTGCCACCATTCCACGCCACGGCGACCAACCTCGTGGCCGTACCCCGCAACACGCTTTGACGCGCCCCCCCCCCCCCCACCCACAATCAAAATGCACACATACATCACAGCCGTCCACACAAACAACAACAACAATTCCGCCCTTCCCGCAAAAGGCAAGTTGGTGGCCCTGAAAAGGGCCGTTTTGCCGCTCTCGCAACGGAGGAGCCTTCTCCATCCTTCCATTCCAGAGCCACCTCCTTACTTGGAGCTCGTGTACTTGGTCACCGCCTTCGTGCCCTCGCTCACGGCGTGCTTGGCCAGCTCGCCAGGCAGCAACAGCCGCACAGCGGTCTGGATCTCGCGGGACGTGATGGTCGAGCGCTTGTTGTAGTGCGCCAGGCGAGAAGCCTCGGCCGCAATGCGCTCGAAAATGTCGTTCACGAAGCTGTTCATGATGCTCATCGCCTTCGACGAGATGCCCGTGTCAGGGTGCACCTGCTTCAGCACCTTGTAGATGTAGATGGCATAGCTCTCCTTCCTCTTGCGCTTCTTCTTCTTGTCGCCCTTCGAAATGTTCTTCTGCGCCTTGCCAGCCTTCTTGGCGGCCTTCCCGCTAGTCTTGGGCGGCATCTCGAACCAACGTACGGCAGCAGCAACACCAGTACCAAGCGCTCCGCTCTAGTCAGCGTCTCCCCACACAGTGGCACCCGCCGCCAGCCGCCGCCGCACCTTTACCAGCTCGCCCTGTTGCGGCCGCCGACCAATGGGGCGCGCGCGCAACCGGCCGCCGCACCCGAGCCCATAAAGCACCCCCACCCCTGCTGCGCCGGCACGCACTCCGCTGCTCGACTCGCTGCCGCTCGCACCGGTCGTTTTCGTTTCCGTTTCGTGTGCACCGTCGCTAGCCCAATCGCCATGTCCGGACGCGGAAAGGGAGGCAAAGTCAAGGGCAAGTCAAAGTCCCGCTCAAGCAGGGCTGGGCTCCAGTTCCCGGTCGGCAGAATCCACCGCCTCCTGCGCAAGGGAAACTACGCAGAGCGCGTCGGCGCCGGGGCGCCCGTCTACCTCGCCGCCGTCATGGAGTACCTCGCGGCTGAGGTGCTCGAGCTGGCCGGAAACGCGGCCCGCGACAACAAGAAGACGCGCATCATCCCGCGCCACCTGCAGCTTGCCATCCGCAACGACGAGGAGCTCAACAAGCTCCTGTCGGGCGTCACCATCGCACAGGGTGGTGTCCTGCCCAACATCCAGGCCGTCCTGCTGCCAAAGAAGACCGAGAAGAAGGCCTAAAGGAGGCCAAGGCAATCGCAGCGCCGCGTGCTCCCCTGCACGCAACGCGCTTTGCCGGCTCGGCTCGGCCCGGCCCACAACAATCGGCCCTTTTCAGGGCCACCACACAAACCTACGTCCAAAGCAAAATTTCAGTCGTCCTCGCCGCACCTTGTTTTGTTTTAACTTTGCACTTTCACAGCACAGCCGCCGCCGGCGCACGTCCGCCATCTTGTCGTCCACACAGCCCGTGTGGCCCAACACACACACATTTTGCACGGTCGCAGTCGCCTTCCAAACGACAACGGCAGCAATAATGACCATTGTTAAAGGGAGGCGTGTCGACACACCGCCCTCCACTCCCGCGCGCCGCAACGGCCGTCGACACGAACGAAACAGCTGATCCGGCCGCCTATGCCCACACGCCTAACACACAGAGCCAAACCACGCAAGCAAATAATCACCGCCTCTCGCACAACAACACACAGCCCGCCATCTCCATCGCGATCGATACAAAGACACACAATAACAAACACAAACGAAGCAGCTCCACTCTCACACACACACACAGCCAGCCACATGACACCTTTCCTTTCCTTCTCCCCTCCCAGCCACATCACGTCGCTCAAACGGAAAGAAACAAACAAACAACACAGCGCACACACGCAGCAACAACAACACAGACTCTTTCGCACTTTTCAACTTCCGAACAGTGTGGTGGCCCTGAAAAGGGCCGTTTTCTAGTCTCTCCCACCCACAAGCACGGCCGCGGGAAGGCCAGCGCCCGCTGCGACGCAGCCTAACCGCCGAAACCGTACAGGGTGCGCCCCTGCCTCTTCAGGGCGTACACCACGTCCATGGCCGTCACAGTCTTGCGCTTGGCGTGCTCAGTGTACGTCACCGCGTCGCGGATCACGTTCTCCAGGAACACCTTCAGCACCCCGCGGGTCTCCTCGTAGATCAGACCAGAGATGCGCTTCACGCCGCCCCTGCGAGCCAGGCGGCGGATGGCGGGCTTCGTGATGCCCTGGATGTTGTCGCGCAACACCTTGCGGTGCCGCTTGGCGCCACCCTTGCCGAGCCCCTTTCCTCCCTTGCCGCGGCCTGTCATCCTTCCTTCCTCGGGCAAAGCAAAACGTGCACAAACAGCAGCTGCAGCGGCTGGCGAGTCGGCTACGGTCTGCGCCCAGCGCGCCCGCCGCCCCCCTATATAGACTCTGGCCCGCCCTCCCCCCACCACGCGCAACCGAGGGCATATAAGCGCAGCACGGAGGCGCGCGGGCCCGTTGTCAAGGCAGCACCGGACGCCGCGCCGCACCTAACCTCCACGCACGCCGCTCCGCTACCGCTATGGCCCGCACAAAGCAAACGGCCCGCAAGTCCACCGGCGGAAAGGCGCCGCGCAAACAGCTCGCCACCAAGGCGGCGAGGAAGAGCGCGCCCGCCACCGGAGGCGTCAAGAAGCCCCACCGCTACAGGCCGGGCACCGTCGCCCTGCGAGAAATCAGGCGCTACCAGAAGAGCACAGAGCTGCTCATCCGCAAGCTGCCATTCCAGCGCCTAGTGCGCGAGATCGCCCAGGACTTCAAGACCGACCTGCGCTTCCAGAGCTCCGCAGTCATGGCCCTGCAGGAGGCCAGCGAGGCCTACCTCGTCGGCCTCTTCGAAGACACCAACCTGTGCGCAATCCACGCCAAGCGCGTCACCATCATGCCCAAGGACATCCAGCTCGCGCGCCGCATCCGCGGCGAGCGCGCCTAAACCGCGCCGCGGCACCGCACCGCACAAACAAAAACGGCCCTTTTCAGGGCCACTAACATCTCTCCGTCGCGAGCAAACTTTGTCGGTCGCCTGCCTCTCGCCCCGCAACCCAAAAACAAAAACCACCACTTCCCGTCCGTCCGCCACACCCGCTCACTCTGCCTGCCTGCTAGCAGCGCGCAACAATCACACATCATCCCTCCCCGGCGCTCAAAGCGCACAATACCCAACGGCCGACGTCACACCGCACGGGTGGCTGGCCGGCCGCCGCTTTCGTTTCGAAAACAAAAAAACCCGCACTCCAACTCCGACGGCCAACGGCCAGGCAGGCGCGCTCGCTCGCTCGCTCTACACGCCACCGAAATCCCCCGCCGACTCCTTCCACATCTCAACGTGCCCCCCCGTTGCAAAACATAACACACACACAAAGAAACAAAACAAAGACCAGACACGACTCGACAAGACAGACATCCGGGAAGAACGAACGCAGGCAAGCCAACCAACGTATTCAAACAAAACAACGTGACAGAAAACCAAACCGTCGGCCGCCGCCACAAACACGGCGACAATCAACCACGACGACAACAACACCGCTTACCGCTACCGCCGCCCACACCCGCCACCGACCCCCGCAATCCAACCACCACGGCACGCAAACAGCATCCCCACGGGCATACAGAAACGCCAGACAGACACCCACACCAGACGCAACACGACAATCAAAACCTTCCCCGACGTGCTTTGATGGCCCTGAGAAGGGCCGTTTTGGGCCGCGCGTCTCTTGCGCGCCACTAGACGACGACGGGGGGTGGGGACGACGGAGTCAAGCGCCAAACCCTTCCTTTCTCCCATCTCTTTCTCCTCTACTCTACTTCTTCTTCTTGGGCGAAGCCTTCGCCTTAGACGGCGTCGTCGCCTTCTTCGGGCGCGGCGCCTTCGGCTTCTTCGTCGGAACCTTGGCGGCCTTCTTCGCCTTCGACGGCGACTTGGCCTTGGCCGGCTTGGCCGCAGCCGCCTTCTTCGCACCCGCGGGAGCGGCCGACGCCGCAGACGCCTTCTTGGCGGCGCCCGCCTTCCGACCGGTCGCCGCCTTCACGCCACCAGCCTTCTTTGCGCCGGCCGCACGGGCGCCCTTCTTCTCCTTGCTGGCCGGAGCGGCGCGCTTCTTCTTGGCACCGCCAGCACGAGCCTTGCCGCCCTCGGCCGCCCCCCCGCCGCCGGCGCCGGCAAGCTTGAACGAGCCGGACGCGCCCTTCCCCTTCGTCTGCACCAGCTCGCCCGCCACGACGGCCGACTTGAGGTACTTCTTGATAAACGGCGCCAGCTTCTCCGCGTCCAGCTTGTAGTGCGCGGCTATGTACTTCTTGATCGCCTGCAGCGACGACCCGCCGCGCTCCTTCAGACTCTTGATGGCGGCCGTCACCATCTCAGAGGTGCGCGGGTGCGCAGGCTTGGCGCGCGGCTTCTTCGCAGACGACGCAGACTTGGCCTTCTTCGTAGTGCCGGTGGCGGCGGGTGCCGCAGCAGTCTCGTTCGTAGCCGCCTGATCTGCCATTTCGACGACGCGCGTAACACACAGCGAGAGCGAGCGGGACGGCAGGCACGCAAGCACAGCACAGCAGCGGAGCAGAGAATCACAAGGGCCCAGCCAGTGTCGCGGGCGGGCGCGGACGGCCGAGAGAGCGGCCGCCACTCTGCGCGCCGCCGCGCCGCGCCTCCCGCGCTTGCTACCGCCCAACGTCCGACAGCCTGTGCGGAGCAGCCCCAAACCTGCGCCACAACCGCCCGCGCCTTTCAAACCACCGAGGATGGGGCTACACACAGCCACACCACAGTCGCCAACCAGTCGCCACGGCAGCGCCGCAAACCACGGCCAAACTGCAGCTACCGCGCGCTACAGCCTGGGTCGGCCCGCCGAGAATCGCCGCCCCCGCCCAAATGCCGCCCCCACAGCCCCAGCCGACGACCCGCCACAATGGCCAAACCTTCGGCAAAACTCCCACACCGTCGCCGCGGCAGCCCGGCCAGCGCGGCCGGCGCCACAGCCACACAAGCCGAGGCGTGCGGCGATGACGGCCGTGCAAACGCGCCTCCGCCGCCCCATCGCCTTCCGTCGCCCTCCCGCCGTTTCCCGATCGGCCCGCAGCCGTCGGGCCACATCGCGCGCCGTCCTCCTCCTCTCGCCCGCCAACATTCACAGCCGTTTCTCAACAATTGCCCGCCGCAAACGGACGCCGCGTGCGCAACAGGCGCCGCCGCCCCTCGCCGCTTCCGACCCAACCCCTCGACCGAGGCAAACCGCAATCCGAATCTACAGACCAACCCAATCTGCCGTCAGCACACACGCCAGCCGACCTTACACGTTACGCGTTACACGTTACGTTTACACGTCTAGGTTAGGTTAGGTTAGGTGGACGTGGGTTAGGTTAAGGGGACTTGGGTTAGGTTAAGCGTCAAACTTAGGTTAAGCATTCAAACACGTCAGGCGTCACAGGCTAGGTTAGGTTAGGTTACACGTTAGGTTAAGGGGTCAGTGCTAGGTTAAGAAGCGTCAAACGTAGGTTAAAAAAAAAAAAAAAAAAAAAAAACAAAAAAAAAAAAAAAACACAAAAAGCGTTCAAACGTGAGGCGTGAGCCGGACAGCTTACCTTACGTAGACGTTAGGGGCTCACAGGCTGAGCTCACCTCACCTCGCCACACCACGGGTTAGGTTCGGTTCGCTCGGCTCAGCGTAAAGCGCCGAGGTCAGGGTTACGTTCGTTCACCTTCGGGCGCCACACTTTCGGTTGAAAGGTCGCGACGGGACGACGTCGGCAGGCACGCCGCAAACGAACAAAAACGTACAGACGACGTCGGAAACCGCCGACAGACGGGGGAGCAGCACGACCACGACCAGACACCGAGCGCGAACGAGACACACGCGAACCACCCCCACCGGCCAAAGGGCACCACACAACAACCCAGAGCACCACGTGTCGACACCGGAGCAACCCGCCGCTCACGCGACATGGCTGGCACCGAAGGGCAACCGCCCGCAACTGCGCTTTCCGCGCCGGCCCGGATGCACGTCGTGCTACAACAACACCACTACCGTACACAGCCGCTGTTCACAACATCACTATCATGCGCGCCCGCGGCTCGCCGCCGTCGCAGTCGCAGCCCCAACGCCAGCACTTTTGCACCACCATTCACACGCACCGCAACACAGCTCGCCGACACAGCCGAACAAAACAAACACCACACAACAACAGCAACAACGCCGCCGCCTCTACTTGTGCCGGCGACCCACCCCGCCGATGGCGCACCTTTCGCCAGCCGGCAATCGACACACACGCACCCACCCACCGGGGCCCAGTGCAAAAAAAAAAAAAAAAAACACACAAAAACAAAAAAACCAAACAACACAAACGACACGGGAAGCGCACACCGCCACTTCGCGCGCACGCCACCAACCAGTCGTCGTCGTCTCAAAATAACAAACACAAACAAAATAAACTAACAACAACTAGGGCAACACAAAACAAAAACGCCTCGCACGAACCGCCCACAAAAAGGACAAGCACACGCACAGCCTCTGCTGACGACCACGACGCAGCGGCACGCTGCTCCTGTCCCGCGCCCCGCGCCCCGCGCCCCACTCGATTCACAACTGACGCGACACCGTCAACGACGGGCTCGCTTCCCGCAACCTACCACCTTTCCGCCACGACGCACAGCCCCAGCCCCACCCGACGACGCCCGTGGCAACGACTGCACTTTCACCACCGCCTCCCCCTTCCCCCCCAAAAAACACACACACACACACACAGCCAGCCAAAAACGCACTCGCGACCCACACATGCACGTGCATCGGCACACGCCAACCAGTCAACGTCGACAACCACACGCAAGGCTCGAAACGAAACCGGCGTCCTTCCACGTTGCCATCAAGCTACGCGACACAAGACACAAGGAACCAACACAACAGCCGGCCCCACTAATTCCCACTCTCACGCCGCAAAAAGCACACCGAAACCGCCAAACGCACGCACATTCCCCTTCGCACTGACACCGACCGGCTCGCTACCACACACCTCTCGGCAGCCGTTTCACGCCAATTCGCCACACCGCCCACACAGTCGACAAGCGCCCGCCCTGTACGGCACACGCAACGACGCAGCGCAGCAAAGGGCGCCCGCAACACATACCTCTCCGCCGCCCGACGCGCCAACCGCCACACCACACCGCCAGCCACTCGCAAATTGTGCACTGCCACCAGCCACACGTCCAACACGCCGCGCCGCCTCCCGGCCACCCGCCAGGGGGCGCTCACGTCCGCGACAACAGCGCGGCCCGCCGGGCCGGGCCGAACCGAACCGAACCGAACCGGGCCGCCGCTGCTCTGCACTCGGCACGGCCACACCCTGCTGCAGACCGGGCTCGTCTCTCTGTACGCGTCTGCCTGCGCATCAACACAACACGACCTTTTTTTTTTTTTTTTTTCTTCTTCCTCTCTACCGCCACCCCTTCTTCTCGCGTTTTTACTCGTTGTTGCAGCAGCGGCGCACACCTACACATCCACAGCCCCAGCCGAGCCGGCCTCACCTCAGGGCCCGCCGCCAGCGTCTCCTCCTCGGGCACAGGTGCGGTGCTGTGGCCGCCCATCCAACCGCATTGCTGGCCGTCCAGCCGCCAGGCGTTCCCACTGCCGCGAGCCACGCCGCGCACCGACCCTGCTGCAGAAAACGAAGCATAGCCAGAGACCGACCGGTACACAAAGCAAGCCGTCGCCTCGCCTCTTGTCCTTCCTGCCTTCCTTCCGCCCCCGCCCTTCTCACACCACCGCCTCTCCACTTTCGCCCCCCCTCCTTTTTTTTGTTTTTTTTGTTTTCTTCTTTCTTTCTTCCTTTCTTTCTTTCTTTCTTTCTTTCTTTCTTTCTTTCTTTGGCCCTCTCTCCTTCCCGCCATGGCGGTTACGGCACCGCCTGCAGCGGCAGATTTTTTGCGCCCACAAGCCTACTCCTACCACCATTAACCTTGCCCTGCCCTGCCCTGCCCTGCCCATCAACGTCGCAGTCGAACCGACGCTTGCCAACACACTGCCCACGTTCCTTTCTCTTTTCGGCTACGCCCATTACGCGCCGCCGCCACAGCACCTTCCCTTCCCACAACACACCGACGTCACCACACGCACCCAAAACAGGGGCCACGACCGTGTTCCTCGCCCACTCCCATCCCGCACGGTACGCACATTCCCAACTACTACCGCGCACCCTCCCTTTCCAATCTGTGTGTCTCTGTGTCTGTGTCCTGTCCGCGCGTGACGCCTCTCAACATCCGCCGTCCCCCGTCCCGTTTTCGCCCCCATGCCGTCGTCGCGCCGCCTCCTCCCCGTCCACCGCCGCCCCTGTCCGCCCCGCACCACACCATACACCGCTGCTTGTCCCGGCCGTTGCCACCAAAGGCGCCGACCGCAAACGCGCCACGCCGCAGCCCCCGTGCGTCTCGCGCTCGCTTGCATCTCCGTGCCGGCGCTGCCTCTCTTCCCGCTCGCACTCGACCTCGACAACACAGTCTTTGGCTCCGCCACTGCGTGTTCCGGTGGTACGCACGCTGCAACACGTACGTATTCATTACCAGAGCGATGGCGAGGCATGACAGCATCTCTGTCTGACCAGAGGGTTATTTATCGTTGCTAGTCGGCGCTTGGACCGCGCCAGACGACAGTAGTGGCACGCACCGGGTCGCCAGGAACAGTTGTTATATATATTGTAGCGCGAGTCGGGAGAGGTAGTAGTCGGTCGACAGTAGTGGCGGGTGGACGGTTGTACTGAGCGGGCGTCGGCGGCGTGCTCTGCTCGTCTCGCGACTCTGGTCACGGTTCGGGACGATGTATAGTATATTGTGTTATAATCAAAAGGTAGTGTGAAGCTGCATTGCGCAAATCTGATAACGTATGCTCATTGTACTTATTTTGTTCAACAACAAAAGCCCCACTATTACTTTTTTCTAAAGTAACTCTTGTCTTTTAACGAAAAACATTCACTTTTTAAAGACTAC
>NW_026048605.1:0-64841 GCF_023864345.2 Schistocerca serialis cubense | reverse complement strand
ACCTGGGCTTTCCGTAACCACTAAATTATCGTAGCTGTAACTGTCAGGCGGAGCTAGAATGCTCCATGTGTCAAACATATGTGAGCTCAAGGAGGTTACACTTGAAGAAAAAGCGGCAGGTTAACGCGATCACAGCGAAACCCCCGACAGCTACAGGACTCGAAACCGCGCCAACAGAGAGACTGGTGCCTTAAACCAGCGCCTTAAAGCGCTCGGCCACGCTACATGCGCTGCTTGGTGCGCCAGTGTTCCTAGCATTTGTACAAACAGTGCACGCCACAGCTTCCTGTTCTGCTGGGACTGGCTGCTCATCCATCGCACTTCAAACAACTGCCCTTTTCGACTACAGAGAGCAGCGGACGTCTGCGCTCTGGGAGGCGACATTACGTGTTGGGGATGAAAGTGGTAGTGCAAACTGCGGCCTGCGGAACACGAGTGAAAAAATCAAGAGAGTACTGTCATTTCGAGTACTCGTCATTGCAACGGCAGCAAGGCAAAACTTTCAAAATTGCCGTGACCAGGATTCGAACCTGGGTTATTGCGGCCCACAACGCAATGTCCTAACCACTAGACGATCACGGCCATGGCCACGGAGGCGCCCGCGAAGGCAGCTGGCTGTAATGCAAGTGGCGATACCCAGCAAAGCCTAGGCCAAGGTGTACGCCACAGCAGTGTCAGACACGGTCTCCATCACATGTATACGAGCAAATGAACGTGCCTGCGCTGTCAGGACACTAACTACAGTGGTTAGCTGCATTCACCTCCGTGGCAATGTCTTGCAGTCCCCCAAGCCTCTTGACTACAGGTATGTGGCTGGATAACAAGTGGATAGACGCTTCATCTCTCTCGCCGTCAGGTGTTGCCGTGAATCATACTTAACGTAGCTTTCTGCACGCGTCAGCGTAGCGTCAGTCGAGCAAAGTCGAGACAAGTCGCATAAGAGGAGCAACAAAAACGCGCAATTCCGGTACCGGGAATCGAACCCGGGCCTCCTGGGTGAGAGCCAGGTATCCTAGCCACTAGACCACACCGGATAACGACGGCAGTGCTCTTTCCAGCGAACGCAGCAGCCACGCACGGTTAACTGACGACAACTGTAAAAAATCCACTCTCTCGCGTTATAGAACGGCGTGCTCCGGACGCATTTCGTGGAGACGAACGCCAGCAATGATGAGAGCAAAAGGTGCCTACAAATGCTGTCGTTGCACCACGCACTGTTCTACGACCATTCACCAAGCAGACGCTCACGCCTTGTTGTGCTGCTTCCTTTGCGGGCAATGAGTGCATCTGCCTTCGACACAGGAAACATTACACGCTTGGCAGCTGTGGGATTGGAACCCACGCCTCCGAAGAGAATGGTGCCTGACACCAGCGCCTTAGACCGCTCGGCCACGCTACCTACACAACACGCGCGTCACAAGAGCTGCGTCCTACCCCACGAGAACACACCGCAACGGCACAAAAATGAGACGTAAAAAGTGGCAACGGTGGGATTCGAACCCACGCCTCCGAAGAGACTGGTGCCTAAAACCAGCGCCTTAGACCGCTCGGCCACGTTACCGTTGCAGCAGCAGCGGCAAAACGTTTCCTTTGTACTACAAAGATCACTTCGAAATGGAAGTATCTTGGCATGTATTTCCACTGCTCTCCCACTGGAAGCGTCCCTTTAGGCCATCCACAGCAAGAAAAAGCCGTGCCCGCCGCATGGTAGCGACGCCACTTGTCTGTAGCTGTCGCAGTTAAGGAGACAGCGTCAAGAGACGTTTTCGTGCCGTGACCAGGTTTCGAACCTGGGCTTTCCGTAACCACTAAATTATCGTAGCTGTAACTGTCAGGCGGAGCTAGAATGCTCCATGTGTCAAACATATGTGAGCTCAAGGAGGTTACACTTGAAGAAAAAGCGGCAGGTTAACGCGATCACAGCGAAACCCCGACAGCTACAGGACTCGAAACCGCGCCAACAGAGAGACTGGTGCCTTAAACCAGCGCCTTAAAGCGCTCGGCCACGCTACATGCGCTGCTTGGTGCGCCAGTGTTCCTAGCATTTGTACAAACAGTGCACGCCACAGCTTCCTGTTCTGCTGGGACTGGCTGCTCATCCATCGCACTTCAAACAACTGCCCTTTTCGACTACAGAGAGCAGCGGACGTCTGCGCTCTGGGAGGCGACATTACGTGTTGGGGATGAAGTGGTAGTGCAAACTGCGGCCTGCGGAACACGAGTGAAAAAATCAAGAGAGTACTGTCATTTCGAGTACTCGTCATTGCAACGGCAGCAAGGCAAAACTTTCAAAATTGCCGTGACCAGGATTCGAACCTGGGTTATTGCGGCCACAACGCAATGTCCTAACCACTAGACGATCACGGCCATGGCCACGGAGGCGCCCCGCGAAGGCAGCTGGCTGTAATGCAAGTGGCGATACCCAGCAAAGCCTAGGCCAAGGTGTACGCCACAGCAGTGTCAGACACGGTCTCCATCACATGTATACGAGCAAATGAACGTGCCTGCGCTGTCAGGACACTAACTACAGTGGTTAGCTGCATTCACCTCCGTGGCAATGTCTTGCAGTCCCCCAAGCCTCTTGACTACAGGTATGTGGCTGGATAACAAGTGGATAGACGCTTCATCTCTCTCGCCGTCAGGTGTTGCCGTGAATCATACTTAACGTAGCTTTCTGCACGCGTCAGCGTAGCGTCAGTCGAGCAAAGTCGAGACAAGTCGCATAAGAGGAGCAACAAAAACGCGCAATTCCGGTACCGGGAATCGAACCCGGGCCTCCTGGGTGAGAGCCAGGTATCCTAGCCACTAGACCACACCGGATAACGACGGCAGTGCTCTTTCCAGCGAACGCAGCAGCCACGCACGGTTAACTGACGACAACTGTAAAAAATCCACTCTCTCGCGTTATAGAACGGCGTGCTCCGGACGCATTTCGTGGAGACGAACGCCAGCAATGATGAGAGCAAAAGGTGCCTACAAATGCTGTCGTTGCACCACGCACTGTTCTACGACCATTCACCAAGCAGACGCTCACGCCTTGTTGTGCTGCTTCCTTTGCGGGCAATGAGTGCATCTGCCTTCGACACAGGAAACATTACACGCTTGGCAGCTGTGGGATTGGAACCCACGCCTCCGAAGAGAATGGTGCCTGACACCAGCGCCTTAGACCGCTCGGCCACGCTACCTACACAACACGCGCGTCACAAGAGCTGCGTCCTACCCCACGAGAACACACCGCAACGGCACAAAAATGAGACGTAAAAAGTGGCAACGGTGGGATTCGAACCCACGCCTCCGAAGAGACTGGTGCCTAAAACCAGCGCCTTAGACCGCTCGGCCACGTTACCGTTGCAGCAGCAGCGGCAAAACGTTTCCTTTGTACTACAAAGATCACTTCGAAATGGAAGTATCTTGGCATGTATTTCCACTGCTCTCCCACTGGAAGCGTCCCTTTAGGCCATCCACAGCAAGAAAAAGCCGTGCCCGCCGCATGGTAGCGACGCCACTTGTCTGTAGCTGTCGCAGTTAAGGAGACAGCGTCAAGAGACGTTTTCGTGCCGTGACCAGGTTTCGAACCTGGGCTTTCCGTAACCACTAAATTATCGTAGCTGTAACTGTCAGGCGGAGCTAGAATGCTCCATGTGTCAAACATATGTGAGCTCAAGGAGGTTACACTTGAAGAAAAAGCGGCAGGTTAACGCGATCACAGCGAAACCCCCGACAGCTACAGGACTCGAAACCGCGCCAACAGAGAGACTGGTGCCTTAAACCAGCGCCTTAAAGCGCTCGGCCACGCTACATGCGCTGCTTGGTGCGCCAGTGTTCCTAGCATTTGTACAAACAGTGCACGCCACAGCTTCCTGTTCTGCTGGGACTGGCTGCTCATCCATCGCACTTCAAACAACTGCCCTTTTCGACTACAGAGAGCAGCGGACGTCTGCGCTCTGGGAGGCGACATTACGTGTTGGGGATGAAGTGGTAGTGCAAACTGCGGCCTGCGGAACACGAGTGAAAAAATCAAGAGAGTACTGTCATTTCGAGTACTCGTCATTGCAACGGCAGCAAGGCAAAACTTTCAAAATTGCCGTGACCAGGATTCGAACCTGGGTTATTGCGGCCACAACGCAATGTCCTAACCACTAGACGATCACGGCCATGGCCACGGAGGCGCCCGCGAAGGCAGCTGGCTGTAATGCAAGTGGCGATACCCCAGCAAAGCCTAGGCCAAGGTGTACGCCACAGCAGTGTCAGACACGGTCTCCATCACATGTATACGAGCAAATGAACGTGCCTGCGCTGTCAGGACACTAACTACAGTGGTTAGCTGCATTCACCCTCCGTGGCAATGTCTTGCAGTCCCCCAAGCCTCTTGACTACAGGTATGTGGCTGGATAACAAGTGGATAGACGCTTCATCTCTCTCGCCGTCAGGTGTTGCCGTGAATCATACTTAACGTAGCTTTCTGCACGCGTCAGCGTAGCGTCAGTCGAGCAAAGTCGAGACAAGTCGCATAAGAGGAGCAACAAAAACGCGCAATTCCGGTACCGGGAATCGAACCCGGGCCCTCCTGGGTGAGAGCCAGGTATCCTAGCCACTAGACCACACCGGATAACGACGGCAGTGCTCTTTCCAGCGAACGCAGCAGCCACGCACGGTTAACTGACGACAACTGTAAAAAATCCACTCTCTCGCGTTATAGAACGGCGTGCTCCGGACGCATTTCGTGGAGACGAACGCCAGCAATGATGAGAGCAAAAGGTGCCTACAAATGCTGTCGTTGCACCACGCACTGTTCTACGACCATTCACCAAGCAGACGCTCACGCCTTGTTGTGCTGCTTCCTTTGCGGGCAATGAGTGCATCTGCCTTCGACACAGGAAACATTACACGCTTGGCAGCTGTGGGATTGGAACCCACGCCTCCGAAGAGAATGGTGCCTGACACCAGCGCCTTAGACCGCTCGGCCACGCTACCTACACAAACACGCGCGTCACAAGAGCTGCGTCCTACCCCACGAGAACACACCGCAACGGCACAAAAATGAGACGTAAAAAGTGGCAACGGTGGGATTCGAACCCACGCCTCCGAAGAGACTGGTGCCTAAAACCAGCGCCTTAGACCGCTCGGCCACGTTACCGTTGCAGCAGCAGCGGCAAAACGTTTCCTTTGTACTACAAAGATCACTTCGAAATGGAAGTATCTTGGCATGTATTTCCACTGCTCTCCCACTGGAAGCGTCCCTTTAGGCCATCCACAGCAAGAAAAAGCCGTGCCCGCCGCATGGTAGCGACGCCACTTGTCTGTAGCTGTCGCAGTTAAGGAGACAGCGTCAAGAGACGTTTTCGTGCCGTGACCAGGTTTCGAACCTGGGCTTTCCGTAACCACTAAATTATCGTAGCTGTAACTGTCAGGCGGAGCTAGAATGCTCCATGTGTCAAACATATGTGAGCTCAAGGAGGTTACACTTGAAGAAAAAGCGGCAGGTTAACGCGATCACAGCGAAACCCCCGACAGCTACAGGACTCGAAACCGCGCCAACAGAGAGACTGGTGCCTTAAACCAGCGCCTTAAAGCGCTCGGCCACGCTACATGCGCTGCTTGGTGCGCCAGTGTTCCTAGCATTTGTACAAACAGTGCACGCCACAGCTTCCTGTTCTGCTGGGACTGGCTGCTCATCCATCGCACTTCAAACAACTGCCCTTTTCGACTACAGAGAGCAGCGGACGTCTGCGCTCTGGGAGGCGACATTACGTGTTGGGGATGAAGTGGTAGTGCAAACTGCGGCCTGCGGAACACGAGTGAAAAAATCAAGAGAGTACTGTCATTTCGAGTACTCGTCATTGCAACGGCAGCAAGGCAAAACTTTCAAAATTGCCGTGACCAGGATTCGAACCTGGGTTATTGCGGCCACAACGCAATGTCCTAACCACTAGACGATCACGGCATGGCCACGGAGGCGCCCGCGAAGGCAGCTGGCTGTAATGCAAGTGGCGATACCCAGCAAAGCCTAGGCCAAGGTGTACGCCACAGCAGTGTCAGACACGGTCTCCATCACATGTATACGAGCAAATGAACGTGCCTGCGCTGTCAGGACACTAACTACAGTGGTTAGCTGCATTCACCTCCGTGGCAATGTCTTGCAGTCCCCCAAGCCTCTTGACTACAGGTATGTGGCTGGATAACAAGTGGATAGACGCTTCATCTCTCTCGCCGTCAGGTGTTGCCGTGAATCATACTTAACGTAGCTTTCTGCACGCGTCAGCGTAGCGTCAGTCGAGCAAAGTCAAGACAAGTCGCACAAGAGGAGCAACAAAAACGCGCAATTCCGGTACCGGGAATCGAACCCGGGCCTCCTGGGTGAGAGCCAGGTATCCTAGCCACTAGACCACACCGGATAACGACGGCAGTGCTCTTTCCAGCGAACGCAGCAGCCACGCACGGTTAACTGACGACAACTGTAAAAAATCCACTCTCTCGCGTTATAGAACGGCGTGCTCCGGACGCATTTCGTGGAGACGAACGCCAGCAATGATGAGAGCAAAAGGTGCCTACAAATGCTGTCGTTGCACCACGCACTGTTCTACGACCATTCACCAAGCAGACGCTCACGCCTTGTTGTGCTGCTTCCTTTGCGGGCAATGAGTGCATCTGCCTTCGACACAGGAAACATTACACGCTTGGCAGCTGTGGGATTGGAACCCACGCCTCCGAAGAGAATGGTGCCTGACACCAGCGCCTTAGACCGCTCGGCCACGCTACCTACACAACACGCGCGTCACAAGAGCTGCGTCCTACCCCACGAGAACACACCGCAACGGCACAAAAATGAGACGTAAAAAGTGGCAACGGTGGGATTCGAACCCACGCCTCCGAAGAGACTGGTGCCTAAAACCAGCGCCTTAGACCGCTCGGCCACGTTACCGTTGCAGCAGCAGCGGCAAAACGTTTCCTTTGTACTACAAAGATCACTTCGAAATGGAAGTATCTTGGCATGTATTTCCACTGCTCTCCCACTGGAAGCGTCCCTTTAGGCCATCCACAGCAAGAAAAAGCCGTGCCCGCCGCATGGTAGCGACGCCACTTGTCTGTAGCTGTCGCAGTTAAGGAGACAGCGTCAAGAGACGTTTTCGTGCCGTGACCAGGTTTCGAACCTGGGCTTTCCGTAACCACTAAATTATCGTAGCTGTAACTGTCAGGCGGAGCTAGAATGCTCCATGTGTCAAACATATGTGAGCTCAAGGAGGTTACACTTGAAGAAAAAGCGGCAGGTTAACGCGATCACAGCGAAACCCCCGACAGCTACAGGACTCGAAACCGCGCCAACAGAGAGACTGGTGCCTTAAACCAGCGCCTTAAAGCGCTCGGCCACGCTACATGCGCTGCTTGGTGCGCCAGTGTTCCTAGCATTTGTACAAACAGTGCACGCCACAGCTTCCTGTTCTGCTGGGACTGGCTGCTCATCCATCGCACTTCAAACAACTGCCCTTTTCGACTACAGAGAGCAGCGGACGTCTGCGCTCTGGGAGGCGACATTACGTGTTGGGGATGAAGTGGTAGTGCAAACTGCGGCCTGCGGAACACGAGTGAAAAAATCAAGAGAGTACTGTCATTTCGAGTACTCGTCATTGCAACGGCAGCAAGGCAAAACTTTCAAAATTGCCGTGACCAGGATTCGAACCTGGGTTATTGCGGCCACAACGCAATGTCCTAACCACTAGACGATCACGGCCATGGCCACGGAGGCGCCCGCGAAGGCAGCTGGCTGTAATGCAAGTGGCGATACCCAGCAAAGCCTAGGCCAAGGTGTACGCCACAGCAGTGTCAGACACGGTCTCCATCACATGTATACGAGCAAATGAACGTGCCTGCGCTGTCAGGACACTAACTACAGTGGTTAGCTGCATTCACCTCCGTGGCAATGTCTTGCAGTCCCCCAAGCCTCTTGACTACAGGTATGTGGCTGGATAACAAGTGGATAGACGCTTCATCTCTCTCGCCGTCAGGTGTTGCCGTGAATCATACTTAACGTAGCTTTCTGCACGCGTCAGCGTAGCGTCAGTCGAGCAAAGTCGAGACAAGTCGCATAAGAGGAGCAACAAAAACGCGCAATTCCGGTACCGGGAATCGAACCCGGGCCTCCTGGGTGAGAGCCAGGTATCCTAGCCACTAGACCACACCGGATAACGACGGCAGTGCTCTTTCCAGCGAACGCAGCAGCCACGCACGGTTAACTGACGACAACTGTAAAAAATCCACTCTCTCGCGTTATAGAACGGCGTGCTCCGGACGCATTTCGTGGAGACGAACGCCAGCAATGATGAGAGCAAAAGGTGCCTACAAATGCTGTCGTTGCACCACGCACTGTTCTACGACCATTCACCAAGCAGACGCTCACGCCTTGTTGTGCTGCTTCCTTTGCGGGCAATGAGTGCATCTGCCTTCGACACAGGAAACATTACACGCTTGGCAGCTGTGGGATTGGAACCCACGCCTCCGAAGAGAATGGTGCCTGACACCAGCGCCTTAGACCGCTCGGCCACGCTACCTACACAACACGCGCGTCACAAGAGCTGCGTCCTACCCCACGAGAACACACCGCAACGGCACAAAAATGAGACGTAAAAAGTGGCAACGGTGGGATTCGAACCCACGCCTCCGAAGAGACTGGTGCCTAAAACCAGCGCCTTAGACCGCTCGGCCACGTTACCGTTGCAGCAGCAGCGGCAAAACGTTTCCTTTGTACTACAAAGATCACTTCGAAATGGAAGTATCTTGGCATGTATTTCCACTGCTCTCCCACTGGAAGCGTCCCTTTAGGCCATCCACAGCAAGAAAAAGCCGTGCCCGCCGCATGGTAGCGACGCCACTTGTCTGTAGCTGTCGCAGTTAAGGAGACAGCGTCAAGAGACGTTTTCGTGCCGTGACCAGGTTTCGAACCTGGGCTTTCCGTAACCACTAAATTATCGTAGCTGTAACTGTCAGGCGGAGCTAGAATGCTCCATGTGTCAAACATATGTGAGCTCAAGGAGGTTACACTTGAAGAAAAAGCGGCAGGTTAACGCGATCACAGCGAAACCCCCGACAGCTACAGGACTCGAAACCGCGCCAACAGAGAGACTGGTGCCTTAAACCAGCGCCTTAAAGCGCTCGGCCACGCTACATGCGCTGCTTGGTGCGCCAGTGTTCCTAGCATTTGTACAAACAGTGCACGCCACAGCTTCCTGTTCTGCTGGGACTGGCTGCTCATCCATCGCACTTCAAACAACTGCCCTTTTCGACTACAGAGAGCAGCGGACGTCTGCGCTCTGGGAGGCGACATTACGTGTTGGGGATGAAGTGGTAGTGCAAACTGCGGCCTGCGGAACACGAGTGAAAAAATCAAGAGAGTACTGTCATTTCGAGTACTCGTCATTGCAACGGCAGCAAGGCAAAACTTTCAAAATTGCCGTGACCAGGATTCGAACCTGGGTTATTGCGGCCACAACGCAATGTCCTAACCACTAGACGATCACGGCCATGGCCACGGAGGCGCCCGCGAAGGCAGCTGGCTGTAATGCAAGTGGCGATACCCAGCAAAGCCTAGGCCAAGGTGTACGCCACAGCAGTGTCAGACACGGTCTCCATCACATGTATACGAGCAAATGAACGTGCCTGCGCTGTCAGGACACTAACTACAGTGGTTAGCTGCATTCACCTCCGTGGCAATGTCTTGCAGTCCCCCAAGCCTCTTGACTACAGGTATGTGGCTGGATAACAAGTGGATAGACGCTTCATCTCTCTCGCCGTCAGGTGTTGCCGTGAATCATACTTAACGTAGCTTTCTGCACGCGTCAGCGTAGCGTCAGTCGAGCAAAGTCAAGACAAGTCGCACAAGAGGAGCAACAAAAACGCGCAATTCCGGTACCGGGAATCGAACCCGGGCCTCCTGGGTGAGAGCCAGGTATCCTAGCCACTAGACCACACCGGATAACGACGGCAGTGCTCTTTCCAGCGAACGCAGCAGCCACGCACGGTTAACTGACGACAACTGTAAAAAATCCACTCTCTCGCGTTATAGAACGGCGTGCTCCGGACGCATTTCGTGGAGACGAACGCCAGCAATGATGAGAGCAAAAGGTGCCTACAAATGCTGTCGTTGCACCACGCACTGTTCTACGACCATTCACCAAGCAGACGCTCACGCCTTGTTGTGCTGCTTCCTTTGCGGGCAATGAGTGCATCTGCCTTCGACACAGGAAACATTACACGCTTGGCAGCTGTGGGATTGGAACCCACGCCTCCGAAGAGAATGGTGCCTGACACCAGCGCCTTAGACCGCTCGGCCACGCTACCTACACAACACGCGCGTCACAAGAGCTGCGTCCTACCCCACGAGAACACACCGCAACGGCACAAAAATGAGACGTAAAAAGTGGCAACGGTGGGATTCGAACCCACGCCTCCGAAGAGACTGGTGCCTAAAACCAGCGCCTTAGACCGCTCGGCCACGTTACCGTTGCAGCAGCAGCGGCAAAACGTTTCCTTTGTACTACAAAGATCACTTCGAAATGGAAGTATCTTGGCATGTATTTCCACTGCTCTCCCACTGGAAGCGTCCCTTTAGGCCATCCACAGCAAGAAAAAGCCGTGCCCGCCGCATGGTAGCGACGCCACTTGTCTGTAGCTGTCGCAGTTAAGGAGACAGCGTCAAGAGACGTTTTCGTGCCGTGACCAGGTTTCGAACCTGGGCTTTCCGTAACCACTAAATTATCGTAGCTGTAACTGTCAGGCGGAGCTAGAATGCTCCATGTGTCAAACATATGTGAGCTCAAGGAGGTTACACTTGAAGAAAAAGCGGCAGGTTAACGCGATCACAGCGAAACCCCCGACAGCTACAGGACTCGAAACCGCGCCAACAGAGAGACTGGTGCCTTAAACCAGCGCCTTAAAGCGCTCGGCCACGCTACATGCGCTGCTTGGTGCGCCAGTGTTCCTAGCATTTGTACAAACAGTGCACGCCACAGCTTCCTGTTCTGCTGGGACTGGCTGCTCATCCATCGCACTTCAAACAACTGCCCTTTTCGACTACAGAGAGCAGCGGACGTCTGCGCTCTGGGAGGCGACATTACGTGTTGGGGATGAAGTGGTAGTGCAAACTGCGGCCTGCGGAACACGAGTGAAAAAATCAAGAGAGTACTGTCATTTCGAGTACTCGTCATTGCAACGGCAGCAAGGCAAAACTTTCAAAATTGCCGTGACCAGGATTCGAACCTGGGTTATTGCGGCCACAACGCAATGTCCTAACCACTAGACGATCACGGCCATGGCCACGGAGGCGCCCGCGAAGGCAGCTGGCTGTAATGCAAGTGGCGATACCCAGCAAAGCCTAGGCCAAGGTGTACGCCACAGCAGTGTCAGACACGGTCTCCATCACATGTATACGAGCAAATGAACGTGCCTGCGCTGTCAGGACACTAACTACAGTGGTTAGCTGCATTCACCTCCGTGGCAATGTCTTGCAGTCCCCCAAGCCTCTTGACTACAGGTATGTGGCTGGATAACAAGTGGATAGACGCTTCATCTCTCTCGCCGTCAGGTGTTGCCGTGAATCATACTTAACGTAGCTTTCTGCACGCGTCAGCGTAGCGTCAGTCGAGCAAAGTCGAGACAAGTCGCATAAGAGGAGCAACAAAAACGCGCAATTCCGGTACCGGGAATCGAACCCGGGCCTCCTGGGTGAGAGCCAGGTATCCTAGCCACTAGACCACACCGGATAACGACGGCAGTGCTCTTTCCAGCGAACGCAGCAGCCACGCACGGTTAACTGACGACAACTGTAAAAAATCCACTCTCTCGCGTTATAGAACGGCGTGCTCCGGACGCATTTCGTGGAGACGAACGCCAGCAATGATGAGAGCAAAAGGTGCCTACAAATGCTGTCGTTGCACCACGCACTGTTCTACGACCATTCACCAAGCAGACGCTCACGCCTTGTTGTGCTGCTTCCTTTGCGGGCAATGAGTGCATCTGCCTTCGACACAGGAAACATTACACGCTTGGCAGCTGTGGGATTGGAACCCACGCCTCCGAAGAGAATGGTGCCTGACACCAGCGCCTTAGACCGCTCGGCCACGCTACCTACACAACACGCGCGTCACAAGAGCTGCGTCCTACCCCACGAGAACACACCGCAACGGCACAAAAATGAGACGTAAAAAGTGGCAACGGTGGGATTCGAACCCACGCCTCCGAAGAGACTGGTGCCTAAAACCAGCGCCTTAGACCGCTCGGCCACGTTACCGTTGCAGCAGCAGCGGCAAAACGTTTCCTTTGTACTACAAAGATCACTTCGAAATGGAAGTATCTTGGCATGTATTTCCACTGCTCTCCCACTGGAAGCGTCCCTTTAGGCCATCCACAGCAAGAAAAAGCCGTGCCCGCCGCATGGTAGCGACGCCACTTGTCTGTAGCTGTCGCAGTTAAGGAGACAGCGTCAAGAGACGTTTTCGTGCCGTGACCAGGTTTCGAACCTGGGCTTTCCGTAACCACTAAATTATCGTAGCTGTAACTGTCAGGCGGAGCTAGAATGCTCCATGTGTCAAACATATGTGAGCTCAAGGAGGTTACACTTGAAGAAAAAGCGGCAGGTTAACGCGATCACAGCGAAACCCCCGACAGCTACAGGACTCGAAACCGCGCCAACAGAGAGACTGGTGCCTTAAACCAGCGCCTTAAAGCGCTCGGCCACGCTACATGCGCTGCTTGGTGCGCCAGTGTTCCTAGCATTTGTACAAACAGTGCACGCCACAGCTTCCTGTTCTGCTGGGACTGGCTGCTCATCCATCGCACTTCAAACAACTGCCCTTTTCGACTACAGAGAGCAGCGGACGTCTGCGCTCTGGGAGGCGACATTACGTGTTGGGGATGAAGTGGTAGTGCAAACTGCGGCCTGCGGAACACGAGTGAAAAAATCAAGAGAGTACTGTCATTTCGAGTACTCGTCATTGCAACGGCAGCAAGGCAAAACTTTCAAAATTGCCGTGACCAGGATTCGAACCTGGGTTATTGCGGCCACAACGCAATGTCCTAACCACTAGACGATCACGGCCATGGCCACGGAGGCGCCCGCGAAGGCAGCTGGCTGTAATGCAAGTGGCGATACCCAGCAAAGCCTAGGCCAAGGTGTACGCCACAGCAGTGTCAGACACGGTCTCCATCACATGTATACGAGCAAATGAACGTGCCTGCGCTGTCAGGACACTAACTACAGTGGTTAGCTGCATTCACCTCCGTGGCAATGTCTTGCAGTCCCCCAAGCCTCTTGACTACAGGTATGTGGCTGGATAACAAGTGGATAGACGCTTCATCTCTCTCGCCGTCAGGTGTTGCCGTGAATCATACTTAACGTAGCTTTCTGCACGCGTCAGCGTAGCGTCAGTCGAGCAAAGTCAAGACAAGTCGCACAAGAGGAGCAACAAAAACGCGCAATTCCGGTACCGGGAATCGAACCCGGGCCTCCTGGGTGAGAGCCAGGTATCCTAGCCACTAGACCACACCGGATAACGACGGCAGTGCTCTTTCCAGCGAACGCAGCAGCCACGCACGGTTAACTGACGACAACTGTAAAAAATCCACTCTCTCGCGTTATAGAACGGCGTGCTCCGGACGCATTTCGTGGAGACGAACGCCAGCAATGATGAGAGCAAAAGGTGCCTACAAATGCTGTCGTTGCACCACGCACTGTTCTACGACCATTCACCAAGCAGACGCTCACGCCTTGTTGTGCTGCTTCCTTTGCGGGCAATGAGTGCATCTGCCTTCGACACAGGAAACATTACACGCTTGGCAGCTGTGGGATTGGAACCCACGCCTCCGAAGAGAATGGTGCCTGACACCAGCGCCTTAGACCGCTCGGCCACGCTACCTACACAACACGCGCGTCACAAGAGCTGCGTCCTACCCCACGAGAACACACCGCAACGGCACAAAAATGAGACGTAAAAAGTGGCAACGGTGGGATTCGAACCCACGCCTCCGAAGAGACTGGTGCCTAAAACCAGCGCCTTAGACCGCTCGGCCACGTTACCGTTGCAGCAGCAGCGGCAAAACGTTTCCTTTGTACTACAAAGATCACTTCGAAATGGAAGTATCTTGGCATGTATTTCCACTGCTCTCCCACTGGAAGCGTCCCTTTAGGCCATCCACAGCAAGAAAAAGCCGTGCCCGCCGCATGGTAGCGACGCCACTTGTCTGTAGCTGTCGCAGTTAAGGAGACAGCGTCAAGAGACGTTTTCGTGCCGTGACCAGGTTTCGAACCTGGGCTTTCCGTAACCACTAAATTATCGTAGCTGTAACTGTCAGGCGGAGCTAGAATGCTCCATGTGTCAAACATATGTGAGCTCAAGGAGGTTACACTTGAAGAAAAAGCGGCAGGTTAACGCGATCACAGCGAAACCCCCGACAGCTACAGGACTCGAAACCGCGCCAACAGAGAGACTGGTGCCTTAAACCAGCGCCTTAAAGCGCTCGGCCACGCTACATGCGCTGCTTGGTGCGCCAGTGTTCCTAGCATTTGTACAAACAGTGCACGCCACAGCTTCCTGTTCTGCTGGGACTGGCTGCTCATCCATCGCACTTCAAACAACTGCCCTTTTCGACTACAGAGAGCAGCGGACGTCTGCGCTCTGGGAGGCGACATTACGTGTTGGGGATGAAGTGGTAGTGCAAACTGCGGCCTGCGGAACACGAGTGAAAAAATCAAGAGAGTACTGTCATTTCGAGTACTCGTCATTGCAACGGCAGCAAGGCAAAACTTTCAAAATTGCCGTGACCAGGATTCGAACCTGGGTTATTGCGGCCACAACGCAATGTCCTAACCACTAGACGATCACGGCCATGGCCACGGAGGCGCCCGCGAAGGCAGCTGGCTGTAATGCAAGTGGCGATACCCAGCAAAGCCTAGGCCAAGGTGTACGCCACAGCAGTGTCAGACACGGTCTCCATCACATGTATACGAGCAAATGAACGTGCCTGCGCTGTCAGGACACTAACTACAGTGGTTAGCTGCATTCACCTCCGTGGCAATGTCTTGCAGTCCCCCAAGCCTCTTGACTACAGGTATGTGGCTGGATAACAAGTGGATAGACGCTTCATCTCTCTCGCCGTCAGGTGTTGCCGTGAATCATACTTAACGTAGCTTTCTGCACGCGTCAGCGTAGCGTCAGTCGAGACAAGTCGCATAAGAGGAGCAACAAAAACGCGCAATTCCGGTACCGGGAATCGAACCCGGGCCTCCTGGGTGAGAGCCAGGTATCCTAGCCACTAGACCACACCGGATAACGACGGCAGTGCTCTTTCCAGCGAACGCAGCAGCCACGCACGGTTAACTGACGACAACTGTAAAAAATCCACTCTCTCGCGTTATAGAACGGCGTGCTCCGGACGCATTTCGTGGAGACGAACGCCAGCAATGATGAGAGCAAAAGGTGCCTACAAATGCTGTCGTTGCACCACGCACTGTTCTACGACCATTCACCAAGCAGACGCTCACGCCTTGTTGTGCTGCTTCCTTTGCGGGCAATGAGTGCATCTGCCTTCGACACAGGAAACATTACACGCTTGGCAGCTGTGGGATTGGAACCCACGCCTCCGAAGAGAATGGTGCCTGACACCAGCGCCTTAGACCGCTCGGCCACGCTACCTACACAACACGCGCGTCACAAGAGCTGCGTCCTACCCCACGAGAACACACCGCAACGGCACAAAAATGAGACGTAAAAAGTGGCAACGGTGGGATTCGAACCCACGCCTCCGAAGAGACTGGTGCCTAAAACCAGCGCCTTAGACCGCTCGGCCACGTTACCGTTGCAGCAGCAGCGGCAAAACGTTTCCTTTGTACTACAAAGATCACTTCGAAATGGAAGTATCTTGGCATGTATTTCCACTGCTCTCCCACTGGAAGCGTCCCTTTAGGCCATCCACAGCAAGAAAAAGCCGTGCCCGCCGCATGGTAGCGACGCCACTTGTCTGTAGCTGTCGCAGTTAAGGAGACAGCGTCAAGAGACGTTTTCGTGCCGTGACCAGGTTTCGAACCTGGGCTTTCCGTAACCACTAAATTATCGTAGCTGTAACTGTCAGGCGGAGCTAGAATGCTCCATGTGTCAAACATATGTGAGCTCAAGGAGGTTACACTTGAAGAAAAAGCGGCAGGTTAACGCGATCACAGCGAAACCCCCGACAGCTACAGGACTCGAAACCGCGCCAACAGAGAGACTGGTGCCTTAAACCAGCGCCTTAAAGCGCTCGGCCACGCTACATGCGCTGCTTGGTGCGCCAGTGTTCCTAGCATTTGTACAAACAGTGCACGCCACAGCTTCCTGTTCTGCTGGGACTGGCTGCTCATCCATCGCACTTCAAACAACTGCCCTTTTCGACTACAGAGAGCAGCGGACGTCTGCGCTCTGGGAGGCGACATTACGTGTTGGGGATGAAGTGGTAGTGCAAACTGCGGCCTGCGGAACACGAGTGAAAAAATCAAGAGAGTACTGTCATTTCGAGTACTCGTCATTGCAACGGCAGCAAGGCAAAACTTTCAAAATTGCCGTGACCAGGATTCGAACCTGGGTTATTGCGGCCACAACGCAATGTCCTAACCACTAGACGATCACGGCCATGGCCACGGAGGCGCCCGCGAAGGCAGCTGGCTGTAATGCAAGTGGCGATACCCAGCAAAGCCTAGGCCAAGGTGTACGCCACAGCAGTGTCAGACACGGTCTCCATCACATGTATACGAGCAAATGAACGTGCCTGCGCTGTCAGGACACTAACTACAGTGGTTAGCTGCATTCACCTCCGTGGCAATGTCTTGCAGTCCCCCAAGCCTCTTGACTACAGGTATGTGGCTGGATAACAAGTGGATAGACGCTTCATCTCTCTCGCCGTCAGGTGTTGCCGTGAATCATACTTAACGTAGCTTTCTGCACGCGTCAGCGTAGCGTCAGTCGAGCAAAGTCGAGACAAGTCGCATAAGAGGAGCAACAAAAACGCGCAATTCCGGTACCGGGAATCGAACCCGGGCCTCCTGGGTGAGAGCCAGGTATCCTAGCCACTAGACCACACCGGATAACGACGGCAGTGCTCTTTCCAGCGAACGCAGCAGCCACGCACGGTTAACTGACGACAACTGTAAAAAATCCACTCTCTCGCGTTATAGAACGGCGTGCTCCGGACGCATTTCGTGGAGACGAACGCCAGCAATGATGAGAGCAAAAGGTGCCTACAAATGCTGTCGTTGCACCACGCACTGTTCTACGACCATTCACCAAGCAGACGCTCACGCCTTGTTGTGCTGCTTCCTTTGCGGGCAATGAGTGCATCTGCCTTCGACACAGGAAACATTACACGCTTGGCAGCTGTGGGATTGGAACCCACGCCTCCGAAGAGAATGGTGCCTGACACCAGCGCCTTAGACCGCTCGGCCACGCTACCTACACAACACGCGCGTCACAAGAGCTGCGTCCTACCCCACGAGAACACACCGCAACGGCACAAAAATGAGACGTAAAAAGTGGCAACGGTGGGATTCGAACCCACGCCTCCGAAGAGACTGGTGCCTAAAACCAGCGCCTTAGACCGCTCGGCCACGTTACCGTTGCAGCAGCAGCGGCAAAACGTTTCCTTTGTACTACAAAGATCACTTCGAAATGGAAGTATCTTGGCATGTATTTCCACTGCTCTCCCACTGGAAGCGTCCCTTTAGGCCATCCACAGCAAGAAAAAGCCGTGCCCGCCGCATGGTAGCGACGTCACTTGTCTGTAGCTGTCGCAGTTAAGGAGACAGCGTCAAGAGACGTTTTCGTGCCGTGACCAGGTTTCGAACCTGGGCTTTCCGTAACCACTAAATTATCGTAGCTGTAACTGTCAGGCGGAGCTAGAATGCTCCATGTGTCAAACATATGTGAGCTCAAGGAGGTTACACTTGAAGAAAAAGCGGCAGGTTAACGCGATCACAGCGAAACCCCCGACAGCTACAGGACTCGAAACCGCGCCAACAGAGAGACTGGTGCCTTAAACCAGCGCCTTAAAGCGCTCGGCCACGCTACATGCGCTGCTTGGTGCGCCAGTGTTCCTAGCATTTGTACAAACAGTGCACGCCACAGCTTCCTGTTCTGCTGGGACTGGCTGCTCATCCATCGCACTTCAAACAACTGCCCTTTTCGACTACAGAGAGCAGCGGACGTCTGCGCTCTGGGAGGCGACATTACGTGTTGGGGATGAAGTGGTAGTGCAAACTGCGGCCTGCGGAACACGAGTGAAAAAATCAAGAGAGTACTGTCATTTCGAGTACTCGTCATTGCAACGGCAGCAAGGCAAAACTTTCAAAATTGCCGTGACCAGGATTCGAACCTGGGTTATTGCGGCCACAACGCAATGTCCTAACCACTAGACGATCACGGCCATGGCCACGGAGGCGCCCGCGAAGGCAGCTGGCTGTAATGCAAGTGGCGATACCCAGCAAAGCCTAGGCCAAGGTGTACGCCACAGCAGTGTCAGACACGGTCTCCATCACATGTATACGAGCAAATGAACGTGCCTGCGCTGTCAGGACACTAACTACAGTGGTTAGCTGCATTCACCTCCGTGGCAATGTCTTGCAGTCCCCCAAGCCTCTTGACTACAGGTATGTGGCTGGATAACAAGTGGATAGACGCTTCATCTCTCTCGCCGTCAGGTGTTGCCGTGAATCATACTTAACGTAGCTTTCTGCACGCGTCAGCGTAGCGTCAGTCGAGCAAAGTCGAGACAAGTCGCATAAGAGGAGCAACAAAAACGCGCAATTCCGGTACCGGGAATCGAACCCGGGCCTCCTGGGTGAGAGCCAGGTATCCTAGCCACTAGACCACACCGGATAACGACGGCAGTGCTCTTTCCAGCGAACGCAGCAGCCACGCACGGTTAACTGACGACAACTGTAAAAAATCCACTCTCTCGCGTTATAGAACGGCGTGCTCCGGACGCATTTCGTGGAGACGAACGCCAGCAATGATGAGAGCAAAAGGTGCCTACAAATGCTGTCGTTGCACCACGCACTGTTCTACGACCATTCACCAAGCAGACGCTCACGCCTTGTTGTGCTGCTTCCTTTGCGGGCAATGAGTGCATCTGCCTTCGACACAGGAAACATTACACGCTTGGCAGCTGTGGGATTGGAACCCACGCCTCCGAAGAGAATGGTGCCTGACACCAGCGCCTTAGACCGCTCGGCCACGCTACCTACACAACACGCGCGTCACAAGAGCTGCGTCCTACCCCACGAGAACACACCGCAACGGCACAAAAATGAGACGTAAAAAGTGGCAACGGTGGGATTCGAACCCACGCCTCCGAAGAGACTGGTGCCTAAAACCAGCGCCTTAGACCGCTCGGCCACGTTACCGTTGCAGCAGCAGCGGCAAAACGTTTCCTTTGTACTACAAAGATCACTTCGAAATGGAAGTATCTTGGCATGTATTTCCACTGCTCTCCCACTGGAAGCGTCCCTTTAGGCCATCCACAGCAAGAAAAAGCCGTGCCCGCCGCATGGTAGCGACGTCACTTGTCTGTAGCTGTCGCAGTTAAGGAGACAGCGTCAAGAGACGTTTTCGTGCCGTGACCAGGTTTCGAACCTGGGCTTTCCGTAACCACTAAATTATCGTAGCTGTAACTGTCAGGCGGAGCTAGAATGCTCCATGTGTCAAACATATGTGAGCTCAAGGAGGTTACACTTGAAGAAAAAGCGGCAGGTTAACGCGATCACAGCGAAACCCCCGACAGCTACAGGACTCGAAACCGCGCCAACAGAGAGACTGGTGCCTTAAACCAGCGCCTTAAAGCGCTCGGCCACGCTACATGCGCTGCTTGGTGCGCCAGTGTTCCTAGCATTTGTACAAACAGTGCACGCCACAGCTTCCTGTTCTGCTGGGACTGGCTGCTCATCCATCGCACTTCAAACAACTGCCCTTTTCGACTACAGAGAGCAGCGGACGTCTGCGCTCTGGGAGGCGACATTACGTGTTGGGGATGAAGTGGTAGTGCAAACTGCGGCCTGCGGAACACGAGTGAAAAAATCAAGAGAGTACTGTCATTTCGAGTACTCGTCATTGCAACGGCAGCAAGGCAAAACTTTCAAAATTGCCGTGACCAGGATTCGAACCTGGGTTATTGCGGCCACAACGCAATGTCCTAACCACTAGACGATCACGGCCATGGCCACGGAGGCGCCCGCGAAGGCAGCTGGCTGTAATGCAAGTGGCGATACCCAGCAAAGCCTAGGCCAAGGTGTACGCCACAGCAGTGTCAGACACGGTCTCCATCACATGTATACGAGCAAATGAACGTGCCTGCGCTGTCAGGACACTAACTACAGTGGTTAGCTGCATTCACCTCCGTGGCAATGTCTTGCAGTCCCCCAAGCCTCTTGACTACAGGTATGTGGCTGGATAACAAGTGGATAGACGCTTCATCTCTCTCGCCGTCAGGTGTTGCCGTGAATCATACTTAACGTAGCTTTCTGCACGCGTCAGCGTAGCGTCAGTCGAGCAAAGTCGAGACAAGTCGCATAAGAGGAGCAACAAAAACGCGCAATTCCGGTACCGGGAATCGAACCCGGGCCTCCTGGGTGAGAGCCAGGTATCCTAGCCACTAGACCACACCGGATAACGACGGCAGTGCTCTTTCCAGCGAACGCAGCAGCCACGCACGGTTAACTGACGACAACTGTAAAAAATCCACTCTCTCGCGTTATAGAACGGCGTGCTCCGGACGCATTTCGTGGAGACGAACGCCAGCAATGATGAGAGCAAAAGTGCCTACAAATGCTGTCGTTGCACCACGCACTGTTCTACGACCATTCACCAAGCAGACGCTCACGCCTTGTTGTGCTGCTTCCTTTGCGGGCAATGAGTGCATCTGCCTTCGACACAGGAAACATTACACGCTTGGCAGCTGTGGGATTGGAACCCACGCCTCCGAAGAGAATGGTGCCTGACACCAGCGCCTTAGACCGCTCGGCCACGCTACCTACACAACACGCGCGTCACAAGAGCTGCGTCCTACCCCACGAGAACACACCGCAACGGCACAAAAATGAGACGTAAAAAGTGGCAACGGTGGGATTCGAACCCACGCCTCCGAAGAGACTGGTGCCTAAAACCAGCGCCTTAGACCGCTCGGCCACGTTACCGTTGCAGCAGCAAGCGGCAAAACGTTTCCTTTGTACTACAAAGATCACTTCGAAATGGAAGTATCTTGGCATGTATTTCCACTGCTCTCCCACTGGAAGCGTCCCTTTAGGCCATCCACAGCAAGAAAAAGCCGTGCCCGCCGCATGGTAGCGACGCCACTTGTCTGTAGCTGTCGCAGTTAAGGAGACAGCGTCAAGAGACGTTTTCGTGCCGTGACCAGGTTTCGAACCTGGGCTTTCCGTAACCACTAAATTATCGTAGCTGTAACTGTCAGGCGGAGCTAGAATGCTCCATGTGTCAAACATATGTGAGCTCAAGGAGGTTACACTTGAAGAAAAAGCGGCAGGTTAACGCGATCACAGCGAAACCCCCGACAGCTACAGGACTCGAAACCGCGCCAACAGAGAGACTGGTGCCTTAAACCAGCGCCTTAAAGCGCTCGGCCACGCTACATGCGCTGCTTGGTGCGCCAGTGTTCCTAGCATTTGTACAAACAGTGCACGCCACAGCTTCCTGTTCTGCTGGGACTGGCTGCTCATCCATCGCACTTCAAACAACTGCCCTTTTCGACTACAGAGAGCAGCGGACGTCTGCGCTCTGGGAGGCGACATTACGTGTTGGGGATGAAGTGGTAGTGCAAACTGCGGCCTGCGGAACACGAGTGAAAAAATCAAGAGAGTACTGTCATTTCGAGTACTCGTCATTGCAACGGCAGCAAGGCAAAACTTTCAAAATTGCCGTGACCAGGATTCGAACCTGGGTTATTGCGGCCACAACGCAATGTCCTAACCACTAGACGATCACGGCCATGGCCACGGAGGCGCCCGCGAAGGCAGCTGGCTGTAATGCAAGTGGCGATACCCAGCAAAGCCTAGGCCAAGGTGTACGCCACAGCAGTGTCAGACACGGTCTCCATCACATGTATACGAGCAAATGAACGTGCCTGCGCTGTCAGGACACTAACTACAGTGGTTAGCTGCATTCACCTCCGTGGCAATGTCTTGCAGTCCCCCAAGCCTCTTGACTACAGGTATGTGGCTGGATAACAAGTGGATAGACGCTTCATCTCTCTCGCCGTCAGGTGTTGCCGTGAATCATACTTAACGTAGCTTTCTGCACGCGTCAGCGTAGCGTCAGTCGAGCAAAGTCGAGACAAGTCGCATAAGAGGAGCAACAAAAACGCGCAATTCCGGTACCGGGAATCGAACCCGGGCCTCCTGGGTGAGAGCCAGGTATCCTAGCCACTAGACCACACCGGATAACGACGGCAGTGCTCTTTCCAGCGAACGCAGCAGCCACGCACGGTTAACTGACGACAACTGTAAAAAATCCACTCTCTCGCGTTATAGAACGGCGTGCTCCGGACGCATTTCGTGGAGACGAACGCCAGCAATGATGAGAGCAAAAGGTGCCTACAAATGCTGTCGTTGCACCACGCACTGTTCTACGACCATTCACCAAGCAGACGCTCACGCCTTGTTGTGCTGCTTCCTTTGCGGGCAATGAGTGCATCTGCCTTCGACACAGGAAACATTACACGCTTGGCAGCTGTGGGATTGGAACCCACGCCTCCGAAGAGAATGGTGCCTGACACCAGCGCCTTAGACCGCTCGGCCACGCTACCTACACAACACGCGCGTCACAAGAGCTGCGTCCTACCCCACGAGAACACACCGCAACGGCACAAAAATGAGACGTAAAAAGTGGCAACGGTGGGATTCGAACCCACGCCTCCGAAGAGACTGGTGCCTAAAACCAGCGCCTTAGACCGCTCGGCCACGTTACCGTTGCAGCAGCAGCGGCAAAACGTTTCCTTTGTACTACAAAGATCACTTCGAAATGGAAGTATCTTGGCATGTATTTCCACTGCTCTCCCACTGGAAGCGTCCCTTTAGGCCATCCACAGCAAGAAAAAGCCGTGCCCGCCGCATGGTAGCGACGCCACTTGTCTGTAGCTGTCGCAGTTAAGGAGACAGCGTCAAGAGACGTTTTCGTGCCGTGACCAGGTTTCGAACCTGGGCTTTCCGTAACCACTAAATTATCGTAGCTGTAACTGTCAGGCGGAGCTAGAATGCTCCATGTGTCAAACATATGTGAGCTCAAGGAGGTTACACTTGAAGAAAAAGCGGCAGGTTAACGCGATCACAGCGAAACCCCCGACAGCTACAGGACTCGAAACCGCGCCAACAGAGAGACTGGTGCCTTAAACCAGCGCCTTAAAGCGCTCGGCCACGCTACATGCGCTGCTTGGTGCGCCAGTGTTCCTAGCATTTGTACAAACAGTGCACGCCACAGCTTCCTGTTCTGCTGGGACTGGCTGCTCATCCATCGCACTTCAAACAACTGCCCTTTTCGACTACAGAGAGCAGCGGACGTCTGCGCTCTGGGAGGCGACATTACGTGTTGGGGATGAAGTGGTAGTGCAAACTGCGGCCTGCGGAACACGAGTGAAAAAATCAAGAGAGTACTGTCATTTCGAGTACTCGTCATTGCAACGGCAGCAAGGCAAAACTTTCAAAATTGCCGTGACCAGGATTCGAACCTGGGTTATTGCGGCCACAACGCAATGTCCTAACCACTAGACGATCACGGCCATGGCCACGGAGGCGCCCGCGAAGGCAGCTGGCTGTAATGCAAGTGGCGATACCCAGCAAAGCCTAGGCCAAGGTGTACGCCACAGCAGTGTCAGACACGGTCTCCATCACATGTATACGAGCAAATGAACGTGCCTGCGCTGTCAGGACACTAACTACAGTGGTTAGCTGCATTCACCTCCGTGGCAATGTCTTGCAGTCCCCCAAGCCTCTTGACTACAGGTATGTGGCTGGATAACAAGTGGATAGACGCTTCATCTCTCTCGCCGTCAGGTGTTGCCGTGAATCATACTTAACGTAGCTTTCTGCACGCGTCAGCGTAGCGTCAGTCGAGCAAAGTCGAGACAAGTCGCATAAGAGGAGCAACAAAAACGCGCAATTCCGGTACCGGGAATCGAACCCGGGCCTCCTGGGTGAGAGCCAGGTATCCTAGCCACTAGACCACACCGGATAACGACGGCAGTGCTCTTTCCAGCGAACGCAGCAGCCACGCACGGTTAACTGACGACAACTGTAAAAAATCCACTCTCTCGCGTTATAGAACGGCGTGCTCCGGACGCATTTCGTGGAGACGAACGCCAGCAATGATGAGAGCAAAAGGTGCCTACAAATGCTGTCGTTGCACCACGCACTGTTCTACGACCATTCACCAAGCAGACGCTCACGCCTTGTTGTGCTGCTTCCTTTGCGGGCAATGAGTGCATCTGCCTTCGACACAGGAAACATTACACGCTTGGCAGCTGTGGGATTGGAACCCACGCCTCCGAAGAGAATGGTGCCTGACACCAGCGCCTTAGACCGCTCGGCCACGCTACCTACACAACACGCGCGTCACAAGAGCTGCGTCCTACCCCACGAGAACACACCGCAACGGCACAAAAATGAGACGTAAAAAGTGGCAACGGTGGGATTCGAACCCACGCCTCCGAAGAGACTGGTGCCTAAAACCAGCGCCTTAGACCGCTCGGCCACGTTACCGTTGCAGCAGCAGCGGCAAAACGTTTCCTTTGTACTACAAAGATCACTTCGAAATGGAAGTATCTTGGCATGTATTTCCACTGCTCTCCCACTGGAAGCGTCCCTTTAGGCCATCCACAGCAAGAAAAAGCCGTGCCCGCCGCATGGTAGCGACGCCACTTGTCTGTAGCTGTCGCAGTTAAGGAGACAGCGTCAAGAGACGTTTTCGTGCCGTGACCAGGTTTCGAACCTGGGCTTTCCGTAACCACTAAATTATCGTAGCTGTAACTGTCAGGCGGAGCTAGAATGCTCCATGTGTCAAACATATGTGAGCTCAAGGAGGTTACACTTGAAGAAAAAGCGGCAGGTTAACGCGATCACAGCGAAACCCCCGACAGCTACAGGACTCGAAACCGCGCCAACAGAGAGACTGGTGCCTTAAACCAGCGCCTTAAAGCGCTCGGCCACGCTACATGCGCTGCTTGGTGCGCCAGTGTTCCTAGCATTTGTACAAACAGTGCACGCCACAGCTTCCTGTTCTGCTGGGACTGGCTGCTCATCCATCGCACTTCAAACAACTGCCCTTTTCGACTACAGAGAGCAGCGGACGTCTGCGCTCTGGGAGGCGACATTACGTGTTGGGGATGAAGTGGTAGTGCAAACTGCGGCCTGCGGAACACGAGTGAAAAAATCAAGAGAGTACTGTCATTTCGAGTACTCGTCATTGCAACGGCAGCAAGGCAAAACTTTCAAAATTGCCGTGACCAGGATTCGAACCTGGGTTATTGCGGCCACAACGCAATGTCCTAACCACTAGACGATCACGGCCATGGCCACGGAGGCGCCCGCGAAGGCAGCTGGCTGTAATGCAAGTGGCGATACCCAGCAAAGCCTAGGCCAAGGTGTACGCCACAGCAGTGTCAGACACGGTCTCCATCACATGTATACGAGCAAATGAACGTGCCTGCGCTGTCAGGACACTAACTACAGTGGTTAGCTGCATTCACCTCCGTGGCAATGTCTTGCAGTCCCCCAAGCCTCTTGACTACAGGTATGTGGCTGGATAACAAGTGGATAGACGCTTCATCTCTCTCGCCGTCAGGTGTTGCCGTGAATCATACTTAACGTAGCTTTCTGCACGCGTCAGCGTAGCGTCAGTCGAGCAAAGTCGAGACAAGTCGCATAAGAGGAGCAACAAAAACGCGCAATTCCGGTACCGGGAATCGAACCCGGGCCTCCTGGGTGAGAGCCAGGTATCCTAGCCACTAGACCACACCGGATAACGACGGCAGTGCTCTTTCCAGCGAACGCAGCAGCCACGCACGGTTAACTGACGACAACTGTAAAAAATCCACTCTCTCGCGTTATAGAACGGCGTGCTCCGGACGCATTTCGTGGAGACGAACGCCAGCAATGATGAGAGCAAAAGGTGCCTACAAATGCTGTCGTTGCACCACGCACTGTTCTACGACCATTCACCAAGCAGACGCTCACGCCTTGTTGTGCTGCTTCCTTTGCGGGCAATGAGTGCATCTGCCTTCGACACAGGAAACATTACACGCTTGGCAGCTGTGGGATTGGAACCCACGCCTCCGAAGAGAATGGTGCCTGACACCAGCGCCTTAGACCGCTCGGCCACGCTACCTACACAACACGCGCGTCACAAGAGCTGCGTCCTACCCCACGAGAACACACCGCAACGGCACAAAAATGAGACGTAAAAAGTGGCAACGGTGGGATTCGAACCCACGCCTCCGAAGAGACTGGTGCCTAAAACCAGCGCCTTAGACCGCTCGGCCACGTTACCGTTGCAGCAGCAGCGGCAAAACGTTTCCTTTGTACTACAAAGATCACTTCGAAATGGAAGTATCTTGGCATGTATTTCCACTGCTCTCCCACTGGAAGCGTCCCTTTAGGCCATCCACAGCAAGAAAAAGCCGTGCCCGCCGCATGGTAGCGACGCCACTTGTCTGTAGCTGTCGCAGTTAAGGAGACAGCGTCAAGAGACGTTTTCGTGCCGTGACCAGGTTTCGAACCTGGGCTTTCCGTAACCACTAAATTATCGTAGCTGTAACTGTCAGGCGGAGCTAGAATGCTCCATGTGTCAAACATATGTGAGCTCAAGGAGGTTACACTTGAAGAAAAAGCGGCAGGTTAACGCGATCACAGCGAAACCCCCGACAGCTACAGGACTCGAAACCGCGCCAACAGAGAGACTGGTGCCTTAAACCAGCGCCTTAAAGCGCTCGGCCACGCTACATGCGCTGCTTGGTGCGCCAGTGTTCCTAGCATTTGTACAAACAGTGCACGCCACAGCTTCCTGTTCTGCTGGGACTGGCTGCTCATCCATCGCACTTCAAACAACTGCCCTTTTCGACTACAGAGAGCAGCGGACGTCTGCGCTCTGGGAGGCGACATTACGTGTTGGGGATGAAGTGGTAGTGCAAACTGCGGCCTGCGGAACACGAGTGAAAAAATCAAGAGAGTACTGTCATTTCGAGTACTCGTCATTGCAACGGCAGCAAGGCAAAACTTTCAAAATTGCCGTGACCAGGATTCGAACCTGGGTTATTGCGGCCACAACGCAATGTCCTAACCACTAGACGATCACGGCCATGGCCACGGAGGCGCCCGCGAAGGCAGCTGGCTGTAATGCAAGTGGCGATACCCAGCAAAGCCTAGGCCAAGGTGTACGCCACAGCAGTGTCAGACACGGTCTCCATCACATGTATACGAGCAAATGAACGTGCCTGCGCTGTCAGGACACTAACTACAGTGGTTAGCTGCATTCACCTCCGTGGCAATGTCTTGCAGTCCCCCAAGCCTCTTGACTACAGGTATGTGGCTGGATAACAAGTGGATAGACGCTTCATCTCTCTCGCCGTCAGGTGTTGCCGTGAATCATACTTAACGTAGCTTTCTGCACGCGTCAGCGTAGCGTCAGTCGAGCAAAGTCGAGACAAGTCGCATAAGAGGAGCAACAAAAACGCGCAATTCCGGTACCGGGAATCGAACCCGGGCCTCCTGGGTGAGAGCCAGGTATCCTAGCCACTAGACCACACCGGATAACGACGGCAGTGCTCTTTCCAGCGAACGCAGCAGCCACGCACGGTTAACTGACGACAACTGTAAAAAATCCACTCTCTCGCGTTATAGAACGGCGTGCTCCGGACGCATTTCGTGGAGACGAACGCCAGCAATGATGAGAGCAAAAGGTGCCTACAAATGCTGTCGTTGCACCACGCACTGTTCTACGACCATTCACCAAGCAGACGCTCACGCCTTGTTGTGCTGCTTCCTTTGCGGGCAATGAGTGCATCTGCCTTCGACACAGGAAACATTACACGCTTGGCAGCTGTGGGATTGGAACCCACGCCTCCGAAGAGAATGGTGCCTGACACCAGCGCCTTAGACCGCTCGGCCACGCTACCTACACAACACGCGCGTCACAAGAGCTGCGTCCTACCCCACGAGAACACACCGCAACGGCACAAAAATGAGACGTAAAAAGTGGCAACGGTGGGATTCGAACCCACGCCTCCGAAGAGACTGGTGCCTAAAACCAGCGCCTTAGACCGCTCGGCCACGTTACCGTTGCAGCAGCAGCGGCAAAACGTTTCCTTTGTACTACAAAGATCACTTCGAAATGGAAGTATCTTGGCATGTATTTCCACTGCTCTCCCACTGGAAGCGTCCCTTTAGGCCATCCACAGCAAGAAAAAGCCGTGCCCGCCGCATGGTAGCGACGCCACTTGTCTGTAGCTGTCGCAGTTAAGGAGACAGCGTCAAGAGACGTTTTCGTGCCGTGACCAGGTTTCGAACCTGGGCTTTCCGTAACCACTAAATTATCGTAGCTGTAACTGTCAGGCGGAGCTAGAATGCTCCATGTGTCAAACATATGTGAGCTCAAGGAGGTTACACTTGAAGAAAAAGCGGCAGGTTAACGCGATCACAGCGAAACCCCCGACAGCTACAGGACTCGAAACCGCGCCAACAGAGAGACTGGTGCCTTAAACCAGCGCCTTAAAGCGCTCGGCCACGCTACATGCGCTGCTTGGTGCGCCAGTGTTCCTAGCATTTGTACAAACAGTGCACGCCACAGCTTCCTGTTCTGCTGGGACTGGCTGCTCATCCATCGCACTTCAAACAACTGCCCTTTTCGACTACAGAGAGCAGCGGACGTCTGCGCTCTGGGAGGCGACATTACGTGTTGGGGATGAAGTGGTAGTGCAAACTGCGGCCTGCGGAACACGAGTGAAAAAATCAAGAGAGTACTGTCATTTCGAGTACTCGTCATTGCAACGGCAGCAAGGCAAAACTTTCAAAATTGCCGTGACCAGGATTCGAACCTGGGTTATTGCGGCCACAACGCAATGTCCTAACCACTAGACGATCACGGCCATGGCCACGGAGGCGCCCGCGAAGGCAGCTGGCTGTAATGCAAGTGGCGATACCCAGCAAAGCCTAGGCCAAGGTGTACGCCACAGCAGTGTCAGACACGGTCTCCATCACATGTATACGAGCAAATGAACGTGCCTGCGCTGTCAGGACACTAACTACAGTGGTTAGCTGCATTCACCTCCGTGGCAATGTCTTGCAGTCCCCCAAGCCTCTTGACTACAGGTATGTGGCTGGATAACAAGTGGATAGACGCTTCATCTCTCTCGCCGTCAGGTGTTGCCGTGAATCATACTTAACGTAGCTTTCTGCACGCGTCAGCGTAGCGTCAGTCGAGCAAAGTCGAGACAAGTCGCATAAGAGGAGCAACAAAAACGCGCAATTCCGGTACCGGGAATCGAACCCGGGCCTCCTGGGTGAGAGCCAGGTATCCTAGCCACTAGACCACACCGGATAACGACGGCAGTGCTCTTTCCAGCGAACGCAGCAGCCACGCACGGTTAACTGACGACAACTGTAAAAAATCCACTCTCTCGCGTTATAGAACGGCGTGCTCCGGACGCATTTCGTGGAGACGAACGCCAGCAATGATGAGAGCAAAAGGTGCCTACAAATGCTGTCGTTGCACCACGCACTGTTCTACGACCATTCACCAAGCAGACGCTCACGCCTTGTTGTGCTGCTTCCTTTGCGGGCAATGAGTGCATCTGCCTTCGACACAGGAAACATTACACGCTTGGCAGCTGTGGGATTGGAACCCACGCCTCCGAAGAGAATGGTGCCTGACACCAGCGCCTTAGACCGCTCGGCCACGCTACCTACACAACACGCGCGTCACAAGAGCTGCGTCCTACCCCACGAGAACACACCGCAACGGCACAAAAATGAGACGTAAAAAGTGGCAACGGTGGGATTCGAACCCACGCCTCCGAAGAGACTGGTGCCTAAAACCAGCGCCTTAGACCGCTCGGCCACGTTACCGTTGCAGCAGCAGCGGCAAAACGTTTCCTTTGTACTACAAAGATCACTTCGAAATGGAAGTATCTTGGCATGTATTTCCACTGCTCTCCCACTGGAAGCGTCCCTTTAGGCCATCCACAGCAAGAAAAAGCCGTGCCCGCCGCATGGTAGCGACGCCACTTGTCTGTAGCTGTCGCAGTTAAGGAGACAGCGTCAAGAGACGTTTTCGTGCCGTGACCAGGTTTCGAACCTGGGCTTTCCGTAACCACTAAATTATCGTAGCTGTAACTGTCAGGCGGAGCTAGAATGCTCCATGTGTCAAACATATGTGAGCTCAAGGAGGTTACACTTGAAGAAAAAGCGGCAGGTTAACGCGATCACAGCGAAACCCCCGACAGCTACAGGACTCGAAACCGCGCCAACAGAGAGACTGGTGCCTTAAACCAGCGCCTTAAAGCGCTCGGCCACGCTACATGCGCTGCTTGGTGCGCCAGTGTTCCTAGCATTTGTACAAACAGTGCACGCCACAGCTTCCTGTTCTGCTGGGACTGGCTGCTCATCCATCGCACTTCAAACAACTGCCCTTTTCGACTACAGAGAGCAGCGGACGTCTGCGCTCTGGGAGGCGACATTACGTGTTGGGGATGAAGTGGTAGTGCAAACTGCGGCCTGCGGAACACGAGTGAAAAAATCAAGAGAGTACTGTCATTTCGAGTACTCGTCATTGCAACGGCAGCAAGGCAAAACTTTCAAAATTGCCGTGACCAGGATTCGAACCTGGGTTATTGCGGCCACAACGCAATGTCCTAACCACTAGACGCCACGGAGGCGCCCGCGAAGGCAAGCTGGCTGGAATGCAAGTGGCGATACCCAGCAAAGCCTAGGCAAGGTGTACGCCACAGCAGTGTCAGACACGGTCTCTCATCACATGTATACGAGCAAATGAACGTGCCTGCGCTGTCAGGACACTAACTACAGTGGTTAGCTGCATTCACCTCCGTGGCAATGTCTTGCAGTCCCCCAAGCCTCTTGACCTACAGGTATGTGGCTGGATAACAAGTGGATAGACGCTTCATCTCTCTCGCCGTCAGGTGTTGCCGTGAATCATACTTAACGTAGCTTTCTGCACGCGTCAGCGTAGCGTCAGTCGAGCAAAGTCGAGACAAGTCGCATAAGAGGAGCAACAAAAACGCGCAATTCCGGTACCGGGAATCGAACCCGGGCCTCCTGGGTGAGAGCCAGTATCCTAGCCACTAGACCTACACCGGATAACGACGGCAGTGCTCTTTCCAGCGAACGCAGCAGCCACGCACGGTTAACTGACGACAACTGTAAAAAATCCACTCTCTCGCGTTATAGAACGGCGTGCTCCGGACGCATTTCGTGGGAGACGAACGGCCAGCAATGATGAGAGCAAAAGGTGCCTACAAATGCTGTCGTTGCACCACGCACTGTTTCTACGACCATTCACCAAGCAGACGCTCACGCCTTGTTGTGGCTGCTTCCTTTGCGGGCAATGAGTGCATCTGCCTTCGACACAGGAGACATTACTACGCTTGGCAGCTGTGGGATTGGAACCCACGCCTCCGAAGAGAATGGTGCCTGACACCAGCGCCTTAGACCGCTCGGCCACGCTACCTACACAACACGCGCGTCACAAGAGCTGCGTCCTACCCCACGAGAACACACCGCAACGGCACAAAAATGAGACGTAAAAAGTGGCAACGGTGGGATTCGAACCCACGCCTCCGAAGAGACTGGTGCCTAAAAACCAGCGCCTTAGACCGCTCGGCCACGTTACCGTTGCAGCAGCAGCGGCAAAACGTTTCCTTTGAGTACTACAAAGATCACTTCGAAATGGAAGTATCTTGGCATGTATTTCCACTGCTCTCCCACTGGAAGCGTCCCTTTAGGCCATCCACAGCAAGAAAAAGCCGTGCCCGCCGCATGGTAGCGACGCCACTTGTCTGTAGCTGTCGCAGTTAAGAGACAGCGTCAAGAGACGTTTTCGTGCCGTGACCAGGTTTCGAACCTGGGCTTTCCGTAACCACTAAATATCGTAGCTGTAAACTGTCAGGCGGAGCTAGAATGCTCCATGTGTCAAACATATGTGAGCGCTCAAGGAGGTTACACTTGAAGAAAAAGCGGCAGGTTAACGCGATCACAGCGAAACCCCCGACAGCTACAGACTCGAAACCGCGCCAACAGAGAGACTGGTGCCTTAAACCAGCGCCTTAAAAGCGCTCGGCCACGCTACATGCGCTGCTTGGTGCGCCAGTGTTCCTAGCATTTGTACAAACAGTGCACGCCACAGCTTCCTGTTCTGCTGGGACTGGCTGCTCATCCATCGCACTTCAAAACAACTGCCCTTTTCGACTACAGAGAGCAGCGGACGTCTGCCGCTCTGGGAGGCGACATTACGTGTTGGGGATGAAGTGTAGTGCAAACTGCGGCCTGCGGAACACGAGTGAAAAAAATCAAGAGAGTACTGTCATTTCGAGTACTCGTCATTGCAACGGCAGCAAGGCAAAACTTTCAAAATTGCCGTGACCAGGATTCGAACCTGGGTTATTGCGGCCACAACGCAATGTCCTAACCACTAGACGATCACGGCCATGGCCACGGAGGCGCCCGCGAGAAGGCAGCTGGCTGGAATGCAAGTGGCGATACCCAGCAAAGCCTAGGCCAAGGTGTACGCCACAGCAGTGTCAGACACGGTCTCCCATCACATGTATACGAGCAAATGAACGTGCCTGCGCTGTCAGGACACTAACTACAGTGGTTAGCTGCATTCACCCTCCGTGGCAATGTCTTGCAGTCCCCCAAGCCTCTTGACTACAGGTATGTGGCTGGATAACAAAGTGGATAGACGCTTCATCTCTCTCGCCGTCAGGTGTTGCCGTGAATCATACTTAAACGTAGCTTTCTGCACGCGTCAGCGTAGCGTCAGTCGAGCAAAGTCGAGACAAGTCGCATAAGAGGAGCAACAAAAACGCGCAATTCCGGTACCGGGAATCGAACCCGGGCCTCCTGGGTGAGAGCCAGGTATCCTAGCCACTAGACCACACCGGATAACGACGGCAGTGCTCTTTCCAGCGAACGCAGCAGCCCACGCACGGTTAACTGACGACAACTGTAAAAAATCCACTCTCTCGCGTTATAGAACGGCGTGCTCCGGACGCATTTCGTGGAGACGAACGCCAGCAATGATGAGAGCAAAAGGTGCCTACAAATGCTGTCGTTGCACCACGCACTGTTCTACGACCATTCACCAAGCAGACGCTCACGCCTTGTTGTGCTGCTTCCTTTGCGGGCAATGAGTGCATCTGCCTTCGACACAGGAGACATTAACACGCTTGGCAGCTGTGGGATTGGAACCCACGCCTCCGAAGAGAATGGTGCCTGACACCAGCGCCTAGACCGCTCGGCCACGCTACCTACACAACACGCGCGTTCACAAGAGCTGCGTCTCTACCCCACGAGAACACACCGCAACGGCACAAAAATGAGACGTAAAAAGTGGCAACGGTGGGATTCGAACCCACGCCTCCGAAGAGACTGGTGCCTAAAACCAGCGCCTTAGACCGCTCGGCCACGTTACCGTTGCAGCAGCAGCGGCAAAACGTTTCCTTTGTACTACAAAGATCACTTCGAAATGGAAGTATCTTGCATGTATTTCCACTGCTCTCCCACTGGAAGCGTCCCCTTTAGGCCATCCACAGCAAGAAAAAGCCGTGCCCGCCGCATGGTAGCGACGCCCACTTGTCTGTAGCTGTCGCAGTTAAGGAGACAGCGGTCAAGAGACTTTTTCGTGCCGTGACCAGGTTTCGAACCTGGGCTTTCCCGTAACCACTAAATTATCGTAGCTGTAACTGTCAGGCGAGCTAGAATGCTCCATGTGTCAAACATATGTGAGCTCAAGGAGGTTACACTTGAAGAAAAAGCGGCAGGTTAACGCGATCACAGCGAAACCCCCGACAGCTACAGGACTCGAAACCCGCGCCAACAGAGAGACTGGTGCCTTAAACAGCGCCTTAAAGCGCTCGGCCACGCTACATGCGCTGCTTGGTGCGCCAGTGTTCCTAGCATTTGTACAAACAGTGCACGCCACAGCTTCCTGGTTCTGCTGGGACTGGCTGCTCATCCATCGCACTTCAAACAACTGCCCTTTTCGACTACAGAGAGCAGCGGACGTCTGCGCTCTGGGAGGCGACATTACGTGTTGGGATGAAGTGGTAGTGCAAACTGCGGCCTGCGGAACACGAGTGAAAAAAATCAAGAGAGGTACTGTCATTTCGAGTACTCGTCATTGCAACGGCAGCAAGGCAAAACTTTCAAAATTGCCGTGACCAGGATTCGAACCTGGGTTATTGCGGCCACACACAACGCAATGTCCTAACCACTAGACGATCACGGCCATGGCCACGGAGGCGCCCGCGAAGGCAGCTGGCTGGAATGCAAGTGGCGATACCCAGCAAAGCCTAGGCCAAGGTGTACGCCACAGCAGTGTCAGACACGGTCTCCATCACATGTATACGAGCAAATGAACGTGCCTGCGCTGTCAGGACACTAACTACAGTGGTTAGCTGCATTCACCTCCGTGGCAATGTCTTGCAGTCCCCCAAGCCTCTTGACTACAGGTATGTGGCTGGATAACAAGTGGATAGACGCTTCATCTCTCTCGCCGTCAGGTGTTGCCGTGAATCATACTTAACGTAGCTTTCTGCACGCGTCAGCGTAGCGTCAGTCGAGCAAAGTCGAGACAAGTCGCATAAGAGGAGCAACAAAAACGCGCAATTCCGGTACCGGGAATCGAACCCGGGCCTCCTGGGTGAGAGCCAGGTATCCTAGCCACTAGACCACACCGGATAACGACGGCAGTGCTCTTTCCAGCGAACGCAGCAGCCACGCACGGTTAACTGACGACAACTGTAAAAAATCCACTCTCTCGCGTTATAGAACGGCGTGCTCCGGACGCATTTCGTGGAGACGAACGCCAGCAATGATGAGAGCAAAAGTGCCTACAAATGCTGTCGTTGCACCACGCACTGTTCTACGACCATTCACCAAGCAGACGCTCACGCCTTGTTGTGCTGCTTCCTTTGCGGGCAATGAGTGCATCTGCCTTCGACACAGGAGACATTACACGCTTGGCAGCTGTGGGATTGGAACCCACGCCTCCGAAGAGAATGGTGCCTGACACCAGCGCCTTAGACCGCTCGGCCACGCTACCTACACAACACGCGCGTCACAAGAGCTGCGTCCTACCCCACGAGAACACACCGCAACGGCACAAAAATGAGACGTAAAAAGTGGCAACGGTGGGATTCGAACCCACGCCTCCGAAGAGACTGGTGCCTAAAACCAGCGCCTTAGACCGCTCGGCCACGTTACCGTTGCAGCAGCAGCGGCAAAACGTTTCCTTTGTACTACAAAGATCACTTCGAAATGGAAGTATCTTGGCATGTATTTCCACTGCTCTCCCACTGGAAGCGTCCCTTTAGGCCATCCACAGCAAGAAAAAGCCGTGCCCGCCGCATGGTAGCGACGCCACTTGTCTGTAGCTGTCGCAGTTAAGGAGACAGCGTCAAGAGACGTTTTCGTGCCGTGACCAGGTTTCGAACCTGGGCTTTCCGTAACCACTAAATTATCGTAGCTGTAACTGTCAGGCGGAGCTAGAATGCTCCATGTGTCAAACATATGTGAGCTCAAGGAGGTTACACTTGAAGAAAAAGCGGCAGGTTAACGCGATCACAGCGAAACCCCCGACAGCTACAGGACTCGAAACCGCGCCAACAGAGAGACTGGTGCCTTAAACCAGCGCCTTAAAGCGCTCGGCCACGCTACATGCGCTGCTTGGTGCGCCAGTGTTCCTAGCATTTGTACAAACAGTGCACGCCACAGCTTCCTGTTCTGCTGGGACTGGCTGCTCATCCATCGCACTTCAAACAACTGCCCTTTTCGACTACAGAGAGCAGCGGACGTCTGCGCTCTGGGAGGCGACATTACGTGTTGGGGATGAAGTGGTAGTGCAAACTGCGGCCTGCGGAACACGAGTGAAAAAAATCAAGAGAGTACTGTCATTTCGAGTACTCGTCATTGCAACGGCAGCAAGGCAAAACTTTCAAAATTGCCGTGACCAGGATTCGAACCTGGGTTATTGCGGCCACAACGCAATGTCCTAACCACTAGACGATCACGGCCATGGCCACGGAGGCGCCCGCGAAGGCAGCTGGCTGGAATGCAAGTGGCGATACCCAGCAAAGCCTAGGCCAAGGTGTACGCCACAGCAGTGTCAGACACGGTCTCCATCACATGTATACGAGCAAATGAACGTGCCTGCGCTGTCAGGACACTAACTACAGTGGTTAGCTGCATTCACCTCCGTGGCAATGTCTTGCAGTCCCCCAAGCCTCTTGACTACAGGTATGTGGCTGGATAACAAGTGGATAGACGCTTCATCTCTCTCGCCGTCAGGTGTTGCCGTGAATCATACTTAACGTAGCTTTCTGCACGCGTCAGCGTAGCGTCAGTCGAGCAAAGTCGAGACAAGTCGCATAAGAGGAGCAACAAAAACGCGCAATTCCGGTACCGGGAATCGAACCCGGGCCTCCTGGGTGAGAGCCAGGTATCCTAGCCACTAGACCACACCGGATAACGACGGCAGTGCTCTTTCCAGCGAACGCAGCAGCCACGCACGGTTAACTGACGACAACTGTAAAAAATCCACTCTCTCGCGTTATAGAACGGCGTGCTCCGGACGCATTTCGTGGAGACGAACGCCAGCAATGATGAGAGCAAAAGGTGCCTACAAATGCTGTCGTTGCACCACGCACTGTTCTACGACCATTCACCAAGCAGACGCTCACGCCTTGTTGTGCTGCTTCCTTTGCGGGCAATGAGTGCATCTGCCTTCGACACAGGAGACATTACACGCTTGGCAGCTGTGGGATTGGAACCCACGCCTCCGAAGAGAATGGTGCCTGACACCAGCGCCTTAGACCGCTCGGCCACGCTACCTACACAACACGCGCGTCACAAGAGCTGCGTCCTACCCCACGAGAACACACCGCAACGGCACAAAAATGAGACGTAAAAAGTGGCAACGGTGGGATTCGAACCCACGCCTCCGAAGAGACTGGTGCCTAAAACCAGCGCCTTAGACCGCTCGGCCACGTTACCGTTGCAGCAGCAGCGGCAAAACGTTTCCTTTGTACTACAAAGATCACTTCGAAATGGAAGTATCTTGGCATGTATTTCCACTGCTCTCCCACTGGAAGCGTCCCTTTAGGCCATCCACAGCAAGAAAAAGCCGTGCCCGCCGCATGGTAGCGACGCCACTTGTCTGTAGCTGTCGCAGTTAAGGAGACAGCGTCAAGAGACGTTTTCGTGCCGTGACCAGGTTTCGAACCTGGGCTTTCCGTAACCACTAAATTATCGTAGCTGTAACTGTCAGGCGGAGCTAGAATGCTCCATGTGTCAAACATATGTGAGCTCAAGGAGGTTACACTTGAAGAAAAAGCGGCAGGTTAACGCGATCACAGCGAAACCCCCGACAGCTACAGGACTCGAAACCGCGCCAACAGAGAGACTGGTGCCTTAAACCAGCGCCTTAAAGCGCTCGGCCACGCTACATGCGCTGCTTGGTGCGCCAGTGTTCCTAGCATTTGTACAAACAGTGCACGCCACAGCTTCCTGTTCTGCTGGGACTGGCTGCTCATCCATCGCACTTCAAACAACTGCCCTTTTCGACTACAGAGAGCAGCGGACGTCTGCGCTCTGGGAGGCGACATTACGTGTTGGGGATGAAGTGGTAGTGCAAACTGCGGCCTGCGGAACACGAGTGAAAAAAATCAAGAGAGTACTGTCATTTCGAGTACTCGTCATTGCAACGGCAGCAAGGCAAAACTTTCAAAATTGCCGTGACCAGGATTCGAACCTGGGTTATTGCGGCCACAACGCAATGTCCTAACCACTAGACGATCACGGCCATGGCCACGGAGGCGCCCGCGAAGGCAGCTGGCTGGAATGCAAGTGGCGATACCCAGCAAAGCCTAGGCCAAGGTGTACGCCACAGCAGTGTCAGACACGGTCTCCATCACATGTATACGAGCAAATGAACGTGCCTGCGCTGTCAGGACACTAACTACAGTGGTTAGCTGCATTCACCTCCGTGGCAATGTCTTGCAGTCCCCCAAGCCTCTTGACTACAGGTATGTGGCTGGATAACAAGTGGATAGACGCTTCATCTCTCTCGCCGTCAGGTGTTGCCGTGAATCATACTTAACGTAGCTTTCTGCACGCGTCAGCGTAGCGTCAGTCGAGCAAAGTCGAGACAAGTCGCATAAGAGGAGCAACAAAAACGCGCAATTCCGGTACCGGGAATCGAACCCGGGCCTCCTGGGTGAGAGCCAGGTATCCTAGCCACTAGACCACACCGGATAACGACGGCAGTGCTCTTTCCAGCGAACGCAGCAGCCACGCACGGTTAACTGACGACAACTGTAAAAAATCCACTCTCTCGCGTTATAGAACGGCGTGCTCCGGACGCATTTCGTGGAGACGAACGCCAGCAATGATGAGAGCAAAAGGTGCCTACAAATGCTGTCGTTGCACCACGCACTGTTCTACGACCATTCACCAAGCAGACGCTCACGCCTTGTTGTGCTGCTTCCTTTGCGGGCAATGAGTGCATCTGCCTTCGACACAGGAGACATTACACGCTTGGCAGCTGTGGGATTGGAACCCACGCCTCCGAAGAGAATGGTGCCTGACACCAGCGCCTTAGACCGCTCGGCCACGCTACCTACACAACACGCGCGTCACAAGAGCTGCGTCCTACCCCACGAGAACACACCGCAACGGCACAAAAATGAGACGTAAAAAGTGGCAACGGTGGGATTCGAACCCACGCCTCCGAAGAGACTGGTGCCTAAAACCAGCGCCTTAGACCGCTCGGCCACGTTACCGTTGCAGCAGCAGCGGCAAAACGTTTCCTTTGTACTACAAAGATCACTTCGAAATGGAAGTATCTTGGCATGTATTTCCACTGCTCTCCCACTGGAAGCGTCCCTTTAGGCCATCCACAGCAAGAAAAAGCCGTGCCCGCCGCATGGTAGCGACGCCACTTGTCTGTAGCTGTCGCAGTTAAGGAGACAGCGTCAAGAGACGTTTTCGTGCCGTGACCAGGTTTCGAACCTGGGCTTTCCGTAACCACTAAATTATCGTAGCTGTAACTGTCAGGCGGAGCTAGAATGCTCCATGTGTCAAACATATGTGAGCTCAAGGAGGTTACACTTGAAGAAAAAGCGGCAGGTTAACGCGATCACAGCGAAACCCCCGACAGCTACAGGACTCGAAACCGCGCCAACAGAGAGACTGGTGCCTTAAACCAGCGCCTTAAAGCGCTCGGCCACGCTACATGCGCTGCTTGGTGCGCCAGTGTTCCTAGCATTTGTACAAACAGTGCACGCCACAGCTTCCTGTTCTGCTGGGACTGGCTGCTCATCCATCGCACTTCAAACAACTGCCCTTTTCGACTACAGAGAGCAGCGGACGTCTGCGCTCTGGGAGGCGACATTACGTGTTGGGGATGAAGTGGTAGTGCAAACTGCGGCCTGCGGAACACGAGTGAAAAAAATCAAGAGAGTACTGTCATTTCGAGTACTCGTCATTGCAACGGCAGCAAGGCAAAACTTTCAAAATTGCCGTGACCAGGATTCGAACCTGGGTTATTGCGGCCACAACGCAATGTCCTAACCACTAGACGATCACGGCCATGGCCACGGAGGCGCCCGCGAAGGCAGCTGGCTGGAATGCAAGTGGCGATACCCAGCAAAGCCTAGGCCAAGGTGTACGCCACAGCAGTGTCAGACACGGTCTCCATCACATGTATACGAGCAAATGAACGTGCCTGCGCTGTCAGGACACTAACTACAGTGGTTAGCTGCATTCACCTCCGTGGCAATGTCTTGCAGTCCCCCAAGCCTCTTGACTACAGGTATGTGGCTGGATAACAAGTGGATAGACGCTTCATCTCTCTCGCCGTCAGGTGTTGCCGTGAATCATACTTAACGTAGCTTTCTGCACGCGTCAGCGTAGCGTCAGTCGAGCAAAGTCGAGACAAGTCGCATAAGAGGAGCAACAAAAACGCGCAATTCCGGTACCGGGAATCGAACCCGGGCCTCCTGGGTGAGAGCCAGGTATCCTAGCCACTAGACCACACCGGATAACGACGGCAGTGCTCTTTCCAGCGAACGCAGCAGCCACGCACGGTTAACTGACGACAACTGTAAAAAATCCACTCTCTCGCGTTATAGAACGGCGTGCTCCGGACGCATTTCGTGGAGACGAACGCCAGCAATGATGAGAGCAAAAGGTGCCTACAAATGCTGTCGTTGCACCACGCACTGTTCTACGACCATTCACCAAGCAGACGCTCACGCCTTGTTGTGCTGCTTCCTTTGCGGGCAATGAGTGCATCTGCCTTCGACACAGGAGACATTACACGCTTGGCAGCTGTGGGATTGGAACCCACGCCTCCGAAGAGAATGGTGCCTGACACCAGCGCCTTAGACCGCTCGGCCACGCTACCTACACAACACGCGCGTCACAAGAGCTGCGTCCTACCCCACGAGAACACACCGCAACGGCACAAAAATGAGACGTAAAAAGTGGCAACGGTGGGATTCGAACCCACGCCTCCGAAGAGACTGGTGCCTAAAACCAGCGCCTTAGACCGCTCGGCCACGTTACCGTTGCAGCAGCAGCGGCAAAACGTTTCCTTTGTACTACAAAGATCACTTCGAAATGGAAGTATCTTGGCATGTATTTCCACTGCTCTCCCACTGGAAGCGTCCCTTTAGGCCATCCACAGCAAGAAAAAGCCGTGCCCGCCGCATGGTAGCGACGCCACTTGTCTGTAGCTGTCGCAGTTAAGGAGACAGCGTCAAGAGACGTTTTCGTGCCGTGACCAGGTTTCGAACCTGGGCTTTCCGTAACCACTAAATTATCGTAGCTGTAACTGTCAGGCGGAGCTAGAATGCTCCATGTGTCAAACATATGTGAGCTCAAGGAGGTTACACTTGAAGAAAAAGCGGCAGGTTAACGCGATCACAGCGAAACCCCCGACAGCTACAGGACTCGAAACCGCGCCAACAGAGAGACTGGTGCCTTAAACCAGCGCCTTAAAGCGCTCGGCCACGCTACATGCGCTGCTTGGTGCGCCAGTGTTCCTAGCATTTGTACAAACAGTGCACGCCACAGCTTCCTGTTCTGCTGGGACTGGCTGCTCATCCATCGCACTTCAAACAACTGCCCTTTTCGACTACAGAGAGCAGCGGACGTCTGCGCTCTGGGAGGCGACATTACGTGTTGGGGATGAAGTGGTAGTGCAAACTGCGGCCTGCGGAACACGAGTGAAAAAAATCAAGAGAGTACTGTCATTTCGAGTACTCGTCATTGCAACGGCAGCAAGGCAAAACTTTCAAAATTGCCGTGACCAGGATTCGAACCTGGGTTATTGCGGCCACAACGCAATGTCCTAACCACTAGACGATCACGGCCATGGCCACGGAGGCGCCCGCGAAGGCAGCTGGCTGGAATGCAAGTGGCGATACCCAGCAAAGCCTAGGCCAAGGTGTACGCCACAGCAGTGTCAGACACGGTCTCCATCACATGTATACGAGCAAATGAACGTGCCTGCGCTGTCAGGACACTAACTACAGTGGTTAGCTGCATTCACCTCCGTGGCAATGTCTTGCAGTCCCCCAAGCCTCTTGACTACAGGTATGTGGCTGGATAACAAGTGGATAGACGCTTCATCTCTCTCGCCGTCAGGTGTTGCCGTGAATCATACTTAACGTAGCTTTCTGCACGCGTCAGCGTAGCGTCAGTCGAGCAAAGTCGAGACAAGTCGCATAAGAGGAGCAACAAAAACGCGCAATTCCGGTACCGGGAATCGAACCCGGGCCTCCTGGGTGAGAGCCAGGTATCCTAGCCACTAGACCACACCGGATAACGACGGCAGTGCTCTTTCCAGCGAACGCAGCAGCCACGCACGGTTAACTGACGACAACTGTAAAAAATCCACTCTCTCGCGTTATAGAACGGCGTGCTCCGGACGCATTTCGTGGAGACGAACGCCAGCAATGATGAGAGCAAAAGGTGCCTACAAATGCTGTCGTTGCACCACGCACTGTTCTACGACCATTCACCAAGCAGACGCTCACGCCTTGTTGTGCTGCTTCCTTTGCGGGCAATGAGTGCATCTGCCTTCGACACAGGAGACATTACACGCTTGGCAGCTGTGGGATTGGAACCCACGCCTCCGAAGAGAATGGTGCCTGACACCAGCGCCTTAGACCGCTCGGCCACGCTACCTACACAACACGCGCGTCACAAGAGCTGCGTCCTACCCCACGAGAACACACCGCAACGGCACAAAAATGAGACGTAAAAAGTGGCAACGGTGGGATTCGAACCCACGCCTCCGAAGAGACTGGTGCCTAAAACCAGCGCCTTAGACCGCTCGGCCACGTTACCGTTGCAGCAGCAGCGGCAAAACGTTTCCTTTGTACTACAAAGATCACTTCGAAATGGAAGTATCTTGGCATGTATTTCCACTGCTCTCCCACTGGAAGCGTCCCTTTAGGCCATCCACAGCAAGAAAAAGCCGTGCCCGCCGCATGGTAGCGACGCCACTTGTCTGTAGCTGTCGCAGTTAAGGAGACAGCGTCAAGAGACGTTTTCGTGCCGTGACCAGGTTTCGAACCTGGGCTTTCCGTAACCACTAAATTATCGTAGCTGTAACTGTCAGGCGGAGCTAGAATGCTCCATGTGTCAAACATATGTGAGCTCAAGGAGGTTACACTTGAAGAAAAAGCGGCAGGTTAACGCGATCACAGCGAAACCCCCGACAGCTACAGGACTCGAAACCGCGCCAACAGAGAGACTGGTGCCTTAAACCAGCGCCTTAAAGCGCTCGGCCACGCTACATGCGCTGCTTGGTGCGCCAGTGTTCCTAGCATTTGTACAAACAGTGCACGCCACAGCTTCCTGTTCTGCTGGGACTGGCTGCTCATCCATCGCACTTCAAACAACTGCCCTTTTCGACTACAGAGAGCAGCGGACGTCTGCGCTCTGGGAGGCGACATTACGTGTTGGGGATGAAGTGGTAGTGCAAACTGCGGCCTGCGGAACACGAGTGAAAAAAATCAAGAGAGTACTGTCATTTCGAGTACTCGTCATTGCAACGGCAGCAAGGCAAAACTTTCAAAATTGCCGTGACCAGGATTCGAACCTGGGTTATTGCGGCCACAACGCAATGTCCTAACCACTAGACGATCACGGCCATGGCCACGGAGGCGCCCGCGAAGGCAGCTGGCTGGAATGCAAGTGGCGATACCCAGCAAAGCCTAGGCCAAGGTGTACGCCACAGCAGTGTCAGACACGGTCTCCATCACATGTATACGAGCAAATGAACGTGCCTGCGCTGTCAGGACACTAACTACAGTGGTTAGCTGCATTCACCTCCGTGGCAATGTCTTGCAGTCCCCCAAGCCTCTTGACTACAGGTATGTGGCTGGATAACAAGTGGATAGACGCTTCATCTCTCTCGCCGTCAGGTGTTGCCGTGAATCATACTTAACGTAGCTTTCTGCACGCGTCAGCGTAGCGTCAGTCGAGCAAAGTCGAGACAAGTCGCATAAGAGGAGCAACAAAAACGCGCAATTCCGGTACCGGGAATCGAACCCGGGCCTCCTGGGTGAGAGCCAGGTATCCTAGCCACTAGACCACACCGGATAACGACGGCAGTGCTCTTTCCAGCGAACGCAGCAGCCACGCACGGTTAACTGACGACAACTGTAAAAAATCCACTCTCTCGCGTTATAGAACGGCGTGCTCCGGACGCATTTCGTGGAGACGAACGCCAGCAATGATGAGAGCAAAAGGTGCCTACAAATGCTGTCGTTGCACCACGCACTGTTCTACGACCATTCACCAAGCAGACGCTCACGCCTTGTTGTGCTGCTTCCTTTGCGGGCAATGAGTGCATCTGCCTTCGACACAGGAGACATTACACGCTTGGCAGCTGTGGGATTGGAACCCACGCCTCCGAAGAGAATGGTGCCTGACACCAGCGCCTTAGACCGCTCGGCCACGCTACCTACACAACACGCGCGTCACAAGAGCTGCGTCCTACCCCACGAGAACACACCGCAACGGCACAAAAATGAGACGTAAAAAGTGGCAACGGTGGGATTCGAACCCACGCCTCCGAAGAGACTGGTGCCTAAAACCAGCGCCTTAGACCGCTCGGCCACGTTACCGTTGCAGCAGCAGCGGCAAAACGTTTCCTTTGTACTACAAAGATCACTTCGAAATGGAAGTATCTTGGCATGTATTTCCACTGCTCTCCCACTGGAAGCGTCCCTTTAGGCCATCCACAGCAAGAAAAAGCCGTGCCCGCCGCATGGTAGCGACGCCACTTGTCTGTAGCTGTCGCAGTTAAGGAGACAGCGTCAAGAGACGTTTTCGTGCCGTGACCAGGTTTCGAACCTGGGCTTTCCGTAACCACTAAATTATCGTAGCTGTAACTGTCAGGCGGAGCTAGAATGCTCCATGTGTCAAACATATGTGAGCTCAAGGAGGTTACACTTGAAGAAAAAGCGGCAGGTTAACGCGATCACAGCGAAACCCCCGACAGCTACAGGACTCGAAACCGCGCCAACAGAGAGACTGGTGCCTTAAACCAGCGCCTTAAAGCGCTCGGCCACGCTACATGCGCTGCTTGGTGCGCCAGTGTTCCTAGCATTTGTACAAACAGTGCACGCCACAGCTTCCTGTTCTGCTGGGACTGGCTGCTCATCCATCGCACTTCAAACAACTGCCCTTTTCGACTACAGAGAGCAGCGGACGTCTGCGCTCTGGGAGGCGACATTACGTGTTGGGGATGAAGTGGTAGTGCAAACTGCGGCCTGCGGAACACGAGTGAAAAAAATCAAGAGAGTACTGTCATTTCGAGTACTCGTCATTGCAACGGCAGCAAGGCAAAACTTTCAAAATTGCCGTGACCAGGATTCGAACCTGGGTTATTGCGGCCACAACGCAATGTCCTAACCACTAGACGATCACGGCCATGGCCACGGAGGCGCCCGCGAAGGCAGCTGGCTGGAATGCAAGTGGCGATACCCAGCAAAGCCTAGGCCAAGGTGTACGCCACAGCAGTGTCAGACACGGTCTCCATCACATGTATACGAGCAAATGAACGTGCCTGCGCTGTCAGGACACTAACTACAGTGGTTAGCTGCATTCACCTCCGTGGCAATGTCTTGCAGTCCCCCAAGCCTCTTGACTACAGGTATGTGGCTGGATAACAAGTGGATAGACGCTTCATCTCTCTCGCCGTCAGGTGTTGCCGTGAATCATACTTAACGTAGCTTTCTGCACGCGTCAGCGTAGCGTCAGTCGAGCAAAGTCGAGACAAGTCGCATAAGAGGAGCAACAAAAACGCGCAATTCCGGTACCGGGAATCGAACCCGGGCCTCCTGGGTGAGAGCCAGGTATCCTAGCCACTAGACCACACCGGATAACGACGGCAGTGCTCTTTCCAGCGAACGCAGCAGCCACGCACGGTTAACTGACGACAACTGTAAAAAATCCACTCTCTCGCGTTATAGAACGGCGTGCTCCGGACGCATTTCGTGGAGACGAACGCCAGCAATGATGAGAGCAAAAGGTGCCTACAAATGCTGTCGTTGCACCACGCACTGTTCTACGACCATTCACCAAGCAGACGCTCACGCCTTGTTGTGCTGCTTCCTTTGCGGGCAATGAGTGCATCTGCCTTCGACACAGGAAACATTACACGCTTGGCAGCTGTGGGATTGGAACCCACGCCTCCGAAGAGAATGGTGCCTGACACCAGCGCCTTAGACCGCTCGGCCTACGCTACCCTACACAACACGCGCGTCACAAGAGCTGCGTCCTACCCCACGAGAACACACCGCAACGGCACAAAAATGAGACGTAAAAAGTGGCAACGGTGGGATTCGAACCCACGCCTCCGAAGAGACTGGTGCCTAAAACCAGCGCCTTAGACCGCTCGGCCACGTTACCGTTGCAGCAGCAGCGGCAAAACGTTTCCTTTGTACTACAAAGATCACTTCGAAATGGAAGTATCTTGGCATGTATTTCCACTGCTCTCCCACTGGAAGCGTCCCTTTAGGCCATCCACAGCAAGAAAAAGCCGTGCCCGCCGCATGGTAGCGACGCCACTTGTCTGTAGCTGTCGCAGTTAAGGAGACAGCGTCAAGAGACGTTTTCGTGCCGTGACCAGGTTTCGAACCTGGGCTTTCCGTAACCACTAAATTATCGTAGCTGTAACTGTCAGGCGGAGCTAGAATGCTCCATGTGTCAAACATATGTGAGCTCAAGGAGGTTACACTTGAAGAAAAAGCGGCAGGTTAACGCGATCACAGCGAAACCCCCGACAGCTACAGGACTCGAAACCGCGCCAACAGAGAGACTGGTGCCTTAAACCAGCGCCTTAAAGCGCTCGGCCACGCTACATGCGCTGCTTGGTGCGCCAGTGTTCCTAGCATTTGTACAAACAGTGCACGCCACAGCTTCCTGTTCTGCTGGGACTGGCTGCTCATCCATCGCACTTCAAACAACTGCCCTTTTCGACTACAGAGAGCAGCGGACGTCTGCGCTCTGGGAGGCGACATTACGTGTTGGGGATGAAGTGGTAGTGCAAACTGCGGCCTGCGGAACACGAGTGAAAAAATCAAGAGAGTACTGTCATTTCGAGTACTCGTCATTGCAACGGCAGCAAGGCAAAACTTTCAAAATTGCCGTGACCAGGATTCGAACCTGGGTTATTGCGGCCACAACGCAATGTCCTAACCACTAGACGATCACGGCCATGGCCACGGAGGCGCCCGCGAAGGCAGCTGGCTGTAATGCAAGTGGCGATACCCAGCAAAGCCTAGGCCAAGGTGTACGCCACAGCAGTGTCAGACACGGTCTCCATCACATGTATACGAGCAAAATGAACGTGCCTGCGCTGTCAGGACACTAACTACAGTGGTTAGCTGCATTCACCTCCGTGGCAATGTCTTGCAGTCCCCCAAGCCTCTTGACTACAGGTATGTGGCTGGATAACAAGTGGATAGACGCTTCATCTCTCTCGCCGTCAGGTGTTGCCGTGAATCATACTTAACGTAGCTTTCTGCACGCGTCAGCGTAGCGTCAGTCGAGCAAAGTCGAGACAAGTCGCATAAGAGGAGCAACAAAAACGCGCAATTCCGGTACCGGGAATCGAACCCGGGCCTCCTGGGTGAGAGCCAGGTATCCTAGCCACTAGACCACACCGGATAACGACGGCAGTGCTCTTTCCAGCGAACGCAGCAGCCACGCACGGTTAACTGACGACAACTGTAAAAAATCCACTCTCTCGCGTTATAGAACGGCGTGCTCCGGACGCATTTCGTGGAGACGAACGCCAGCAATGATGAGAGCAAAAGGTGCCTACAAATGCTGTCGTTGCACCACGCACTGTTCTACGACCATTCACCAAGCAGACGCTCACGCCTTGTTGTGCTGCTTCCTTTGCGGGCAATGAGTGCATCTGCCTTCGACACAGGAAACATTACACGCTTGGCAGCTGTGGGATTGGAACCCACGCCTCCGAAGAGAATGGTGCCTGACACCAGCGCCTTAGACCGCTCGGCCACGCTACCTACACAACACGCGCGTCACAAGAGCTGCGTCCTACCCCCACGAGAACACACCGCAACGGCACAAAAATGAGACGTAAAAAGTGGCAACGGTGGGATTCGAACCCACGCCTCCGAAGAGACTGGTGCCTAAAACCAGCGCCTTAGACCGCTCGGCCACGTTACCGTTGCAGCAGCAGCGGCAAAACGTTTCCTTTGTACTACAAAGATCACTTCGAAATGGAAGTATCTTGGCATGTATTTCCACTGCTCTCCCACTGGAAGCGTCCCTTTAGGCCATCCACAGCAAGAAAAAAGCCGTGCCCGCCGCAAGGTAGCGACGCCACTTGTCTGTAGCTGTCGCAGTTAAGGAGACAGCGTCAAGAGACGTTTTCGTGCCGTGACCAGGTTTCGAACCTGGGCTTTCCGTAACCACTAAATTATCGTAGCTGTAACTGTCAGGCGGAGCTAGAATGCTCCATGTGTCAAACATATGTGAGCTCAAGGAGGTTACACTTGAAGAAAAAGCGGCAGGTTAACGCGATCACAGCGAAACCCCCGACAGCTACAGGACTCGAAACCGCGCCAACAGAGAGACTGGTGCCTTAAACCAGCGCCTTAAAGCGCTCGGCCACGCTACATGCGCTGCTTGGTGCGCCAGTGTTCCTAGCATTTGTACAAACAGTGCACGCCACAGCTTCCTGTTCTGCTGGGACTGGCTGCTCATCCATCGCACTTCAAACAACTGCCCTTTTCGACTACAGAGAGCAGCGGACGTCTGCGCTCTGGGAGGCGACATTACGTGTTGGGGATGAAGTGGTAGTGCAAACTGCGGCCTGCGGAACACGAGTGAAAAAATCAAGAGAGTACTGTCATTTCGAGTACTCGTCATTGCAACGGCAGCAAGGCAAAACTTTCAAAATTGCCGTGACCAGGATTCGAACCTGGGTTATTGCGGCCACAACGCAATGTCCTAACCACTAGACGATCACGGCCATGGCCACGGAGGCGCCCGCGAAGGCAGCTGGCTGTAATGCAAGTGGCGATACCCAGCAAAGCCTAGGCCAAGGTGTACGCCACAGCAGTGTCAGACACGGTCTCCATCACATGTATACGAGCAAATGAACGTGCCTGCGCTGTCAGGACACTAACTACAGTGGTTAGCTGCATTCACCTCCGTGGCAATGTCTTGCAGTCCCCCAAGCCTCTTGACTACAGGTATGTGGCTGGATAACAAGTGGATAGACGCTTCATCTCTCTCGCCGTCAGGTGTTGCCGTGAATCATACTTAACGTAGCTTTCTGCACGCGTCAGCGTAGCGTCAGTCGAGCAAAGTCGAGACAAGTCGCATAAGAGGAGCAACAAAAACGCGCAATTCCGGTACCGGGAATCGAACCCGGGCCTCCTGGGTGAGAGCCAGGTATCCTAGCCACTTAGACCACACCGGATAACGACGGCAGTGCTCTTTCCAGCGAACGCAGCAGCCACGCACGGTTAACTGACGACAACTGTAAAAAATCCACTCTCTCGCGTTATAGAACGGCGTGCTCCCGGACGCATTTCGTGGAGACGAACGCCAGCAATGATGAGAGCAAAAGGTGCCTACAAATGCTGTCGTTGCACCACGCACTGTTCTACGACCATTCACCAAGCAGACGCTCACGCCTTGTTGTGCTGCTTCCTTTGCGGGCAATGAGTGCATCTGCCTTCGACACAGGAAACATTACACGCTTGGCAGCTGTGGGATTGGAACCCACGCCTCCGAAGAGAATGGTGCCTGACACCAGCGCCTTAGACCGCTCGGCCACGCTACCTACACAACACGCGCGTCACAAGAGCTGCGTCCTACCCCACGAGAACACACCGCAACGGCACAAAAATGAGACGTAAAAAGTGGCAACGGTGGGATTCGAACCCACGCCTCCGAAGAGACTGGTGCCTAAAACCAGCGCCTTAGACCGCTCGGCCACGTTACCGTTGCAGCAGCAGCGGCAAAACGTTTCCTTTGTACTACAAAGATCACTTCGAAATGGAAGTATCTTGGCATGTATTTCCACTGCTCTCCCACTGGAAGCGTCCCTTTAGGCCATCCACAGCAAGAAAAAGCCGTGCCCGCCGCATGGTAGCGACGCCACTTGTCTGTAGCTGTCGCAGTTAAGGAGACAGCGTCAAGAGACGTTTTCGTGCCGTGACCAGGTTTCGAACCTGGGCTTTCCGTAACCACTAAATTATCGTAGCTGTAACTGTCAGGCGGAGCTAGAATGCTCCATGTGTCAAACATATGTGAGCTCAAGGAGGTTACACTTGAAGAAAAAGCGGCAGGTTAACGCGATCACAGCGAAACCCCCGACAGCTACAGGACTCGAAACCGCGCCAACAGAGAGACTGGTGCCTTAAACCAGCGCCCTTAAAGCGCTCGGCCACGCTACATGCGCTGCTTGGTGCGCCAGTGTTCCTAGCATTTGTACAAACAGTGCACGCCACAGCTTCCTGTTCTGCTGGGACTGGCTGCTCATCCATCGCACTTCAAACAACTGCCCTTTTCGACTACAGAGAGCAGCGGACGTCTGCGCTCTGGGAGGCGACATTACGTGTTTGGGGATGAAGTGGTAGTGCAAACTGCGGCCTGCGGAACACGAGTGAAAAAATCAAGAGAGTACTGTCATTTCGAGTACTCGTCATTGCAACGGCAGCAAGGCAAAACTTTCAAAATTGCCGTGACCAGGATTCGAACCTGGGTTATTGCGGCCACAACGCAATGTCCTAACCACTAGACGATCACGGCCATGGCCACGGAGGCGCCCGCGAAGGCAGCTGGCTGTAATGCAAGTGGCGATACCCAGCAAAGCCTAGGCCAAGGTTGTACGCCACAGCAGTGTCAGACACGGTCTCCATCACATGTATACGAGCAAATGAACGTGCCTGCGCTGTCAGGACACTAACTACAGTGGTTAGCTGCATTCACCTCCGTGGCAATGTCTTGCAGTCCCCCAAGCCTCTTGACTACAGGTATGTGGCTGGATAACAAGTGGATAGACGCTTCATCTCTCTCGCCGTCAGGTGTTGCCGTGAATCATACTTAACGTAGCTTTCTGCACGCGTCAGCGTAGCGTCAGTCGAGCAAAGTCGAGACAAGTCGCATAAGAGGAGCAACAAAAACGCGCAATTCCGGTACCGGGAATCGAACCCGGGCCTCCTGGGTGAGAGCCAGGTATCCTAGCCACTAGACCACACCGGATAACGACGGCAGTGCTCTTTCCAGCGAACGCAGCAGCCACGCACGGTTAACTGACGACAACTGTAAAAAATCCACTCTCTCGCGTTATAGAACGGCGTGCTCCGGACGCATTTCGTGGAGACGAACGCCAGCAATGATGAGAGCAAAAGGTGCCTACAAATGCTGTCGTTGCACCACGCACTGTTCTACGACCATTCACCAAGCAGACGCTCACGCCTTGTTGTGCTGCTTCCTTTGCGGGCAATGAGTGCATCTGCCTTCGACACAGGAAACATTACACGCTTGGCAGCTGTGGGATTGGAACCCACGCCTCCGAAGAGAATGGTGCCTGACACCAGCGCCTTAGACCGCTCGGCCACGCTACCTACACAACACGCGCGTCACAAGAGCTGCGTCCTACCCCACGAGAACACACCGCAACGGCACAAAAATGAGACGTAAAAAGTGGCAACGGTGGGATTCGAACCCACGCCTCCGAAGAGACTGGTGCCTAAAACCAGCGCCTTAGACCGCTCGGCCACGTTACCGTTGCAGCAGCAGCGGCAAAACGTTTCCTTTGTACTACAAAGATCACTTCGAAATGGAAGTATCTTGGCATGTATTTCCACTGCTCTCCCACTGGAAGCGTCCCTTTAGGCCATCCACAGCAAGAAAAAGCCGTGCCCGCCGCATGGTAGCGACGCCACTTGTCTGTAGCTGTCGCAGTTAAGGAGACAGCGTCAAGAGACGTTTTCGTGCCGTGACCAGGTTTCGAACCTGGGCTTTCCGTAACCACTAAATTATCGTAGCTGTAACTGTCAGGCGGAGCTAGAATGCTCCATGTGTCAAACATATGTGAGCTCAAGGAGGTTACACTTGAAGAAAAAGCGGCAGGTTAACGCGATCACAGCGAAACCCCCGACAGCTACAGGACTCGAAACCGCGCCAACAGAGAGACTGGTGCCTTAAACCAGCGCCTTAAAGCGCTCGGCCACGCTACATGCGCTGCTTGGTGCGCCAGTGTTCCTAGCATTTGTACAAACAGTGCACGCCACAGCTTCCTGTTCTGCTGGGACTGGCTGCTCATCCATCGCACTTCAAACAACTGCCCTTTTCGACTACAGAGAGCAGCGGACGTCTGCGCTCTGGGAGGCGACATTACGTGTTGGGGATGAAGTGGTAGTGCAAACTGCGGCCTGCGGAACACGAGGTGAAAAAATCAAGAGAGTACTGTCATTTCGAGTACTCGTCATTGCAACGGCAGCAAGGCAAAACTTTCAAAATTGCCGTGACCAGGATTCGAACCTGGGTTATTGCGGCCACAACGCAATGTCCTAACCACTAGACGATCACGGCCATGGCCACGGAGGCGCCCGCGAAGGCAGCTGGCTGTAATGCAAGTGGCGATACCCAGCAAAGCCTAGGCCAAGGTGTACGCCACAGCAGTGTCAGACACGGTCTCCATCACATGTATACGAGCAAATGAACGTGCCTGCGCTGTCAGGACACTAACTACAGTGGTTAGCTGCATTCACCTCCGTGGCAATGTCTTGCAGTCCCCCAAGCCTCTTGACTACAGGTATGTGGCTGGATAACAAGTGGATAGACGCTTCATCTCTCTCGCCGTCAGGTGTTGCCGTGAATCATACTTAACGTAGCTTTCTGCACGCGTCAGCGTAGCGTCAGTCGAGCAAAGTCGAGACAAGTCGCATAAGAGGAGCAAACGCGCAATTCCGGTACCGGGAATCGAACCCGGGCCTCCTGGGTGAGAGCCAGGTATCCTAGCCACTAGACCACACCGGATAACGACGGCAGTGCTCTTTCCAGCGAACGCAGCAGCCACGCACGGTTAACTGACGACAACTGTAAAAAATCCACTCTCTCGCGTTATAGAACGGCGTGCTCCGGACGCATTTCGTGGAGACGAACGCCAGCAATGATGAGAGCAAAAGGTGCCTACAAATGCTGTCGTTGCACCACGCACTGTTCTACGACCATTCACCAAGCAGACGCTCACGCCTTGTTGTGCTGCTTCCTTTGCGGGCAATGAGTGCATCTGCCTTCGACACAGGAAACATTACACGCTTGGCAGCTGTGGGATTGGAACCCACGCCTCCGAAGAGAATGGTGCCTGACACCAGCGCCTTAGACCGCCTCGGCCACGCTACCTACACAACACGCGCGTCACAAGAGCTGCGTCCTACCCCACGAGAACACACCGCAACGGCACAAAAATGAGACGTAAAAAGTGGCAACGGTGGGATTCGAACCCACGCCTCCGAAGAGACTGGTGCCTAAAACCAGCGCCTTAGACCCGCTCGGCCACGTTACCGTTGCAGCAGCAGCGGCAAAACGTTTCCTTTGTACTACAAAGATCACTTCGAAATGGAAGTATCTTGGCATGTATTTCCACTGCTCTCCCCACTGGAAGCGTCCCTTTAGGCCATCCACAGCAAGAAAAAGCCGTGCCCGCCGCATGGTAGCGACGCCACTTGTCTGTAGCTGTCGCAGTTAAGGAGACAGCGTCAAGAGACGTTTTCGTGCCGTGACCAGGTTTCGAACCTGGGCTTTCCGTAACCACTAAATTATCGTAGCTGTAACTGTCAGGCGGAGCTAGAATGCTCCATGTGTCAAACATATGTGAGCTCAAGGAGGTTACACTTGAAGAAAAAGCGGCAGGTTAACGCGATCACAGCGAAACCCCCGACAGCTACAGGACTCGAAACCGCGCCAACAGAGAGACTGGTGCCTTAAACCAGCGCCTTAAAGCGCTCGGCCACGCTACATGCGCTGCTTGGTGCGCCAGTGTTCCTAGCATTTGTACAAACAGTGCACGCCACAGCTTCCTGTTCTGCTGGGACTGGCTGCTCATCCATCGCACTTCAAACAACTGCCCTTTTCGACTACAGAGAGCAGCGGACGTCTGCGCTCTGGGAGGCGACATTACGTGTTGGGGATGAAGTGGTAGTGCAAACTGCGGCCTGCGGAACACGAGTGAAAAAATCAAGAGAGTACTGTCATTTCGAGTACTCGTCATTGCAACGGCAGCAAGGCAAAACTTTCAAAATTGCCGTGACCAGGATTCGAACCTGGGTTATTGCGGCCACAACGCAATGTCCTAACCACTAGACGATCACGGCCATGGCCACGGAGGCGCCCGCGAAGGCAGCTGGCTGTAATGCAAGTGGCGATACCCAGCAAAGCCTAGGCCAAGGTGTACGCCACAGCAGTGTCAGACACGGTCTCCATCACATGTATACGAGCAAATGAACGTGCCTGCGCTGTCAGGACACTAACTACAGTGGTTAGCTGCATTCACCTCCGTGGCAATGTCTTGCAGTCCCCCAAGCCTCTTGACTACAGGTATGTGGCTGGATAACAAGTGGATAGACGCTTCATCTCTCTCGCCGTCAGGTGTTGCCGTGAATCATACTTAACGTAGCTTTCTGCACGCGTCAGCGTAGCGTCAGTCGAGCAAAGTCGAGACAAGTCGCATAAGAGGAGCAACAAAAACGCGCAATTCCGGTACCGGGAATCGAACCCGGGCCTCCTGGGTGAGAGCCAGGTATCCTAGCCACTAGACCACACCGGATAACGACGGCAGTGCTCTTTCCAGCGAACGCAGCAGCCACGCACGGTTAACTGACGACAACTGTAAAAAATCCACTCTCTCGCGTTATAGAACGGCGTGCTCCGGACGCATTTCGTGGAGACGAACGCCAGCAATGATGAGAGCAAAAGGTGCCTACAAATGCTGTCGTTGCACCACGCACTGTTCTACGACCATTCACCAAGCAGACGCTCACGCCTTGTTGTGCTGCTTCCTTTGCGGGCAATGAGTGCATCTGCCTTCGACACAGGAAACATTACACGCTTGGCAGCTGTGGGATTGGAACCCACGCCTCCGAAGAGAATGGTGCCTGACACCAGCGCCTTAGACCGCTCGGCCACGCTACCTACACAACACGCGCGTCACAAGAGCTGCGTCCTACCCCACGAGAACACACCGCAACGGCACAAAAATGAGACGTAAAAAGTGGCAACGGTGGGATTCGAACCCACGCCTCCGAAGAGACTGGTGCCTAAAACCAGCGCCTTAGACCGCTCGGCCACGTTACCGTTGCAGCAGCAGCGGCAAAACGTTTCCTTTGTACTACAAAGATCACTTCGAAATGGAAGTATCTTGGCATGTATTTCCACTGCTCTCCCACTGGAAGCGTCCCTTTAGGCCATCCACAGCAAGAAAAAGCCGTGCCCGCCGCATGGTAGCGACGCCACTTGTCTGTAGCTGTCGCAGTTAAGGAGACAGCGTCAAGAGACGTTTTCGTGCCGTGACCAGGTTTCGAACCTGGGCTTTCCGTAACCACTAAATTATCGTAGCTGTAACTGTCAGGCGGAGCTAGAATGCTCCATGTGTCAAACATATGTGAGCTCAAGGAGGTTACACTTGAAGAAAAAGCGGCAGGTTAACGCGATCACAGCGAAACCCCCGACAGCTACAGGACTCGAAACCGCGCCAACAGAGAGACTGGTGCCTTAAACCAGCGCCTTAAAGCGCTCGGCCACGCTACATGCGCTGCTTGGTGCGCCAGTGTTCCTAGCATTTGTACAAACAGTGCACGCCACAGCTTCCTGTTCTGCTGGGACTGGCTGCTCATCCATCGCACTTCAAACAACTGCCCTTTTTCGACTACAGAGAGCAGCGGACGTCTGCGCTCTGGGAGGCGACATTACGTGTTGGGGATGAAGTGGTAGTGCAAACTGCGGCCTGCGGAACACGAGTGAAAAAAATCAAGAGAGTACTGTCATTTCGAGTACTCGTCATTGCAACGGCAGCAAGGCAAAACTTTCAAAATTGCCGTGACCAGGATTCGAACCTGGGTTATTGCGGCCACAACGCAATGTCCTAACCACTAGACGATCACGGCCATGGCCACGGAGGCGCCCGCGAAGGCAGCTGGCTGTAATGCAAGTGGCGATACCCAGCAAAGCCTAGGCCAAGGTGTACGCCACAGCAGTGTCAGACACGGTCTCCATCACATGTATACGAGCAAATGAACGTGCCTGCGCTGTCAGGACACTAACTACAGTGGTTAGCTGCATTCACCTCCGTGGCAATGTCTTGCAGTCCCCCAAGCCTCTTGACTACAGGTATGTGGCTGGATAACAAGTGGATAGACGCTTCATCTCTCTCGCCGTCAGGTGTTGCCGTGAATCATACTTAACGTAGCTTTCTGCACGCGTCAGCGTAGCGTCAGTCGAGCAAAGTCGAGACAAGTCGCATAAGAGGAGCAACAAAAACGCGCAATTCCGGTACCGGGAATCGAACCCGGGCCTCCTGGGTGAGAGCCAGGTATCCTAGCCACTAGACCACACCGGATAACGACGGCAGTGCTCTTTCCAGCGAACGCAGCAGCCACGCACGGTTAACTGACGACAACTGTAAAAAATCCACTCTCTCGCGTTATAGAACGGCGTGCTCCGGACGCATTTCGTGGAGACGAACGCCAGCAATGATGAGAGCAAAAGGTGCCTACAAATGCTGTCGTTGCACCACGCACTGTTCTACGCCATTCACCAAGCAGACGCTCACGCCTTGTTGTGCTGCTTCCTTTGCGGGCAATGAGTGCATCTGCCTTCGACACAGGAAACATTACACGCTTGGCAGCTGTGGGATTGGAACCCACGCCTCCGAAGAGAATGGTGCCTGACACCAGCGCCTTAGACCGCTCGGCCACGCTACCTACACAACACGCGCGTCACAAGAGCTGCGTCCTACCCCACGAGAACACACCGCAACGGCACAAAAATGAGACGTAAAAAGTGGCAACGGTGGGATTCGAACCCACGCCTCCGAAGAGACTGGTGCCTAAAACCAGCGCCTTAGACCGCTCGGCCACGTTACCGTTGCAGCAGCAGCGGCAAAACGTTTCCTTTGTACTACAAAGATCACTTCGAAATGGAAGTATCTTGGCATGTATTTCCACTGCTCTCCCACTGGAAGCGTCCCTTTAGGCCATCCACAGCAAGAAAAAGCCGTGCCCGCCGCATGGTAGCGACGCCACTTGTCTGTAGCTGTCGCAGTTAAGGAGACAGCGTCAAGAGACGTTTTCGTGCCGTGACCAGGTTTCGAACCTGGGCTTTCCGTAACCACTAAATTATCGTAGCTGTAACTGTCAGGCGGAGCTAGAATGCTCCATGTGTCAAACATATGTGAGCTCAAGGAGGTTACACTTGAAGAAAAAGCGGCAGGTTAACGCGATCACAGCGAAACCCCCGACAGCTACAGGACTCGAAACCGCGCCAACAGAGAGACTGGTGCCTTAAACCAGCGCCTTAAAGCGCTCGGCCACGCTACATGCGCTGCTTGGTGCGCCAGTGTTCCTAGCATTTGTACAAACAGTGCACGCCACAGCTTCCTGTTCTGCTGGGACTGGCTGCTCATCCATCGCACTTCAAACAACTGCCCTTTTCGACTACAGAGAGCAGCGGACGTCTGCGCTCTGGGAGGCGACATTACGTGTTGGGGATGAAGTGGTAGTGCAAACTGCGGCCTGCGGAACACGAGTGAAAAAATCAAGAGAGTACTGTCATTTCGAGTACTCGTCATTGCAACGGCAGCAAGGCAAAACTTTCAAAATTGCCGTGACCAGGATTCGAACCTGGGTTATTGCGGCCACAACGCAATGTCCTAACCACTAGACGATCACGGCCATGGCCACGGAGGCGCCCGCGAAGGCAGCTGGCTGTAATGCAAGTGGCGATACCCAGCAAAGCCTAGGCCAAGGTGTACGCCACAGCAGTGTCAGACACGGTCTCCATCACATGTATACGAGCAAATGAACGTGCCTGCGCTGTCAGGACACTAACTACAGTGGTTAGCTGCATTCACCTCCGTGGCAATGTCTTGCAGTCCCCCAAGCCTCTTGACTACAGGTATGTGGCTGGATAACAAGTGGATAGACGCTTCATCTCTCTCGCCGTCAGGTGTTGCCGTGAATCATACTTAACGTAGCTTTCTGCACGCGTCAGCGTAGCGTCAGTCGAGCAAAGTCGAGACAAGTCGCATAAGAGGAGCAACAAAAACGCGCAATTCCGGTACCGGGAATCGAACCCGGGCCTCCTGGGTGAGAGCCAGGTATCCTAGCCACTAGACCACACCGGATAACGACGGCAGTGCTCTTTCCAGCGAACGCAGCAGCCACGCACGGTTAACTGACGACAACTGTAAAAAATCCACTCTCTCGCGTTATAGAACGGCGTGCTCCGGACGCATTTCGTGGAGACGAACGCCAGCAATGATGAGAGCAAAAGGTGCCTACAAATGCTGTCGTTGCACCACGCACTGTTCTACGACCATTCACCAAGCAGACGCTCACGCCTTGTTGTGCTGCTTCCTTTGCGGGCAATGAGTGCATCTGCCTTCGACACAGGAAACATTACACGCTTGGCAGCTGTGGGATTGGAACCCACGCCTCCGAAGAGAATGGTGCCTGACACCAGCGCCTTAGACCGCTCGGCCACGCTACCTACACAACACGCGCGTCACAAGAGCTGCGTCCTACCCCACGAGAACACACCGCAACGGCACAAAAATGAGACGTAAAAAGTGGCAACGGTGGGATTCGAACCCACGCCTCCGAAGAGACTGGTGCCTAAAACCAGCGCCTTAGACCGCTCGGCCACGTTACCGTTGCAGCAGCAGCGGCAAAACGTTTCCTTTGTACTACAAAGATCACTTCGAAATGGAAGTATCTTGGCATGTATTTCCACTGCTCTCCCACTGGAAGCGTCCCTTTAGGCCATCCACAGCAAGAAAAAGCCGTGCCCGCCGCATGGTAGCGACGCCACTTGTCTGTAGCTGTCGCAGTTAAGGAGACAGCGTCAAGAGACGTTTTCGTGCCGTGACCAGGTTTCGAACCTGGGCTTTCCGTAACCACTAAATTATCGTAGCTGTAACTGTCAGGCGGAGCTAGAATGCTCCATGTGTCAAACATATGTGAGCTCAAGGAGGTTACACTTGAAGAAAAAGCGGCAGGTTAACGCGATCACAGCGAAACCCCCGACAGCTACAGGACTCGAAACCGCGCCAACAGAGAGACTGGTGCCTTAAACCAGCGCCTTAAAGCGCTCGGCCACGCTACATGCGCTGCTTGGTGCGCCAGTGTTCCTAGCATTTGTACAAACAGTGCACGCCACAGCTTCCTGTTCTGCTGGGACTGGCTGCTCATCCATCGCACTTCAAACAACTGCCCTTTTCGACTACAGAGAGCAGCGGACGTCTGCGCTCTGGGAGGCGACATTACGTGTTGGGGATGAAGTGGTAGTGCAAACTGCGGCCTGCGGAACACGAGTGAAAAAATCAAGAGAGTACTGTCATTTCGAGTACTCGTCATTGCAACGGCAGCAAGGCAAAACTTTCAAAATTGCCGTGACCAGGATTCGAACCTGGGTTATTGCGGCCACAACGCAATGTCCTAACCACTAGACGATCACGGCCATGGCCACGGAGGCGCCCGCGAAGGCAGCTGGCTGTAATGCAAGTGGCGATACCCAGCAAAGCCTAGGCCAAGGTGTACGCCACAGCAGTGTCAGACACGGTCTCCATCACATGTATACGAGCAAATGAACGTGCCTGCGCTGTCAGGACACTAACTACAGTGGTTAGCTGCATTCACCTCCGTGGCAATGTCTTGCAGTCCCCCAAGCCTCTTGACTACAGGTATGTGGCTGGATAACAAGTGGATAGACGCTTCATCTCTCTCGCCGTCAGGTGTTGCCGTGAATCATACTTAACGTAGCTTTCTGCACGCGTCAGCGTAGCGTCAGTCGAGCAAAGTCGAGACAAGTCGCATAAGAGGAGCAACAAAAACGCGCAATTCCGGTACCGGGAATCGAACCCGGGCCTCCTGGGTGAGAGCCAGGTATCCTAGCCACTAGACCACACCGGATAACGACGGCAGTGCTCTTTCCAGCGAACGCAGCAGCCACGCACGGTTAACTGACGACAACTGTAAAAAATCCACTCTCTCGCGTTATAGAACGGCGTGCTCCGGACGCATTTCGTGGAGACGAACGCCAGCAATGATGAGAGCAAAAGGTGCCTACAAATGCTGTCGTTGCACCACGCACTGTTCTACGACCATTCACCAAGCAGACGCTCACGCCTTGTTGTGCTGCTTCCTTTGCGGGCAATGAGTGCATCTGCCTTCGACACAGGAAACATTACACGCTTGGCAGCTGTGGGATTGGAACCCACGCCTCCGAAGAGAATGGTGCCTGACACCAGCGCCTTAGACCGCTCGGCCACGCTACCTACACAACACGCGCGTCACAAGAGCTGCGTCCTACCCCACGAGAACACACCGCAACGGCACAAAAATGAGACGTAAAAAGTGGCAACGGTGGGATTCGAACCCACGCCTCCGAAGAGACTGGTGCCTAAAACCAGCGCCTTAGACCGCTCGGCCACGTTACCGTTGCAGCAGCAGCGGCAAAACGTTTCCTTTGTACTACAAAAGATCACTTCGAAATGGAAGTATCTTGGCATGTATTTCCACTGCTCTCCCACTGGAAGCGTCCCTTTAGGCCATCCACAGCAAGAAAAAGCCGTGCCCGCCGCATGGTAGCGACGCCACTTGTCTGTAGCTGTCGCAGTTAAGGAGACAGCGTCAAGAGACGTTTTCGTGCCGTGACCAGGTTTCGAACCTGGGCTTTCCGTAACCACTAAATTATCGTAGCTGTAACTGTCAGGCGGAGCTAGAATGCTCCATGTGTCAAACATATGTGAGCTCAAGGAGGTTACACTTGAAGAAAAAGCGGCAGGTTAACGCGATCACAGCGAAACCCCCGACAGCTACAGGACTCGAAACCGCGCCAACAGAGAGACTGGTGCCTTAACCAGCGCCTTAAAGCGCTCGGCCACGCTACATGCGCTGCTTGGTGCGCCAGTGTTCCTAGCATTTGTACAAACAGTGCACGCCACAGCTTCCTGTTCTGCTGGGACTGGCTGCTCATCCATCGCACTTCAAACAACTGCCCTTTTCGACTACAGAGAGCAGCGGACGTCTGCGCTCTGGGAGGCGACATTACGTGTTGGGGATGAAGTGGTAGTGCAAACTGCGGCCTGCGGAACACGAGTGAAAAAATCAAGAGAGTACTGTCATTTCGAGTACTCGTCATTGCAACGGCAGCAAGGCAAAACTTTCAAAATTGCCGTGACCAGGATTCGAACCTGGGTTATTGCGGCCACAACGCAATGTCCTAACCACTAGACGATCACGGCCATGGCCACGGAGGCGCCCGCGAAGGCAGCTGGCTGTAATGCAAGTGGCGATACCCAGCAAAGCCTAGGCCAAGGTGTACGCCACAGCAGTGTCAGACACGGTCTCCATCACATGTATACGAGCAAATGAACGTGCCTGCGCTGTCAGGACACTAACTACAGTGGTTAGCTGCATTCACCTCCGTGGCAATGTCTTGCAGTCCCCCAAGCCTCTTGACTACAGGTATGTGGCTGGATAACAAGTGGATAGACGCTTCATCTCTCTCGCCGTCAGGTGTTGCCGTGAATCATACTTAACGTAGCTTTCTGCACGCGTCAGCGTAGCGTCAGTCGAGCAAAGTCGAGACAAGTCGCATAAGAGGAGCAACAAAAACGCGCAATTCCGGTACCGGGAATCGAACCCGGGCCTCCTGGGTGAGAGCCAGGTATCCTAGCCACTAGACCACACCGGATAACGACGGCAGTGCTCTTTCCAGCGAACGCAGCAGCCACGCAACGGTTAACTGACGACAACTGTAAAAAATCCACTCTCTCGCGTTATAGAACGGCGTGCTCCGGACGCATTTCGTGGAGACGAACGCCAGCAATGATGAGAGCAAAAGGTGCCTACAAATGCTGTCGTTGCACCACGCACTGTTCTACGACCATTCACCAAGCAGACGCTCACGCCTTGTTGTGCTGCTTCCTTTGCGGGCAATGAGTGCATCTGCCTTCGACACAGGAAACATTACACGCTTGGCAGCTGTGGGATTGGAACCCACGCCTCCGAAGAGAATGGTGCCTGACACCAGCGCCTTAGACCGCTCGGCCACGCTACCTACACAACACGCGCGTCACAAGAGCTGCGTCCTACCCCACGAGAACACACCGCAACGGCACAAAAATGAGACGTAAAAAGTGGCAACGGTGGGATTCGAACCCACGCCTCCGAAGAGACTGGTGCCTAAAACCAGCGCCTTAGACCGCTCGGCCACGTTACCGTTGCAGCAGCAGCGGCAAAACGTTTCCTTTGTACTACAAAGATCACTTCGAAATGGAAGTATCTTGGCATGTATTTCCACTGCTCTCCCACTGGAAGCGTCCCTTTAGGCCATCCACAGCAAGAAAAAAGCCGTGCCCGCCGCATGGTAGCGACGCCACTTGTCTGTAGCTGTCGCAGTTAAGGAGACAGCGTCAAGAGACGTTTTCGTGCCGTGACCAGGTTTCGAACCTGGGCTTTCCGTAACCACTAAATTATCGTAGCTGTAACTGTCAGGCGGAGCTAGAATGCTCCATGTGTCAAACATATGTGAGCTCAAGGAGGTTACACTTGAAGAAAAAGCGGCAGGTTAACGCGATCACAGCGAAACCCCCGACAGCTACAGGACTCGAAACCGCGCCAACAGAGAGACTGGTGCCTTAAACCAGCGCCTTAAAGCGCTCGGCCACGCTACATGCGCTGCTTGGTGGCGCCAGTGTTCCTAGCATTTGTACAAACAGTGCACGCCACAGCTTCCTGTTCTGCTGGGACTGGCTGCTCATCCATCGCACTTCAAACAACTGCCCTTTTCGACTACAGAGAGCAGCGGACGTCTGCGCTCTGGGAGGCGACATTACGTGTTGGGGATGAAGTGGTAGTGCAAACTGCGGCCTGCGGAACACGAGTGAAAAAATCAAGAGAGTACTGTCATTTCGAGTACTCGTCATTGCAACGGCAGCAAGGCAAAACTTTCAAAATTGCCGTGACCAGGATTCGAACCTGGGTTATTGCGGCCACAACGCAATGTCCTAACCACTAGACGATCACGGCCATGGCCACGGAGGCGCCCGCGAAGGCAGCTGGCTGTAATGCAAGTGGCGATACCCAGCAAAGCCTAGGCCAAGGTGTACGCCACAGCAGTGTCAGACACGGTCTCCATCACATGTATACGAGCAAATGAACGTGCCTGCGCTGTCAGGACACTAACTACAGTGGTTAGCTGCATTCACCTCCGTGGCAATGTCTTGCAGTCCCCCAAGCCTCTTGACTACAGGTATGTGGCTGGATAACAAGTGGATAGACGCTTCATCTCTCTCGCCGTCAGGTGTTGCCGTGAATCATACTTAACGTAGCTTTCTGCACGCGTCAGCGTAGCGTCAGTCGAGCAAAGTCGAGACAAGTCGCATAAGAGGAGCAACAAAAACGCGCAATTCCGGTACCGGGAATCGAAACCCGGGCCTCCTGGGTGAGAGCCAGGTATCCTAGCCACTAGACCACACCGGATAACGACGGCAGTGCTCTTTCCAGCGAACGCAGCAGCCACGCACGGTTAACTGACGACAACTGTAAAAAATCCACTCTCTCGCGTTATAGAACGGCGTGCTCCGGACGCATTTCGTGGAGACGAACGCCAGCAATGATGAGAGCAAAAGGTGCCTACAAATGCTGTCGTTGCACCACGCACTGTTCTACGACCATTCACCAAGCAGACGCTCACGCCTTGTTGTGCTGCTTCCTTTGCGGGCAATGAGTGCATCTGCCTTCGACACAGGAAACATTACACGCTTGGCAGCTGTGGGATTGGAACCCACGCCTCCGAAGAGAATGGTGCCTGACACCAGCGCCTTAGACCGCTCGGCCACGCTACCTACACAACACGCGCGTCACAAGAGCTGCGTCCTACCCCACGAGAACACACCGCAACGGCACAAAAATGAGACGTAAAAAGTGGCAACGGTGGGATTCGAACCCACGCCTCCGAAGAGACTGGTGCCTAAAACCAGCGCCTTAGACCGCTCGGCCACGTTACCGTTGCAGCAGCAGCGGCAAAAACGTTTCCTTTGTACTACAAAGATCACTTCGAAATGGAAGTATCTTGGCATGTATTTCCACTGCTCTCCCACTGGAAGCGTCCCTTTAGGCCATCCACAGCAAGAAAAAGCCGTGCCCGCCGCATGGTAGCGACGCCACTTGTCTGTAGCTGTCGCAGTTAAGGAGACAGCGTCAAGAGACGTTTTCGTGCCGTGACCAGGTTTCGAACCTGGGCTTTCCGTAACCACTAAATTATCGTAGCTGTAACTGTCAGGCGGAGCTAGAATGCTCCATGTGTCAAACATATGTGAGCTCAAGGAGGTTACACTTGAAGAAAAAGCGGCAGGTTAACGCGATCACAGCGAAACCCCCGACAGCTACAGGACTCGAAAACCGCGCCAACAGAGAGACTGGTGCCTTAAACCAGCGCCTTAAAGCGCTCGGCCACGCTACATGCGCTGCTTGGTGCGCCAGTGTTCCTAGCATTTGTACAAACAGTGCACGCCACAGCTTCCTGTTCTGCTGGGACTGGCTGCTCATCCATCGCACTTCAAACAACTGCCCTTTTCGACTACAGAGAGCAGCGGACGTCTGCGCTCTGGGAGGCGACATTACGTGTTGGGGATGAAGTGGTAGTGCAAACTGCGGCCTGCGGAACACGAGTGAAAAAATCAAGAGAGTACTGTCATTTCGAGTACTCGTCATTGCAACGGCAGCAAGGCAAAACTTTCAAAATTGCC
>NW_026048604.1:0-32448 GCF_023864345.2 Schistocerca serialis cubense | reverse complement strand
TACCTACACCAGTGTTCCTGGCATTTGTAGAATGCAGTGCACGACACAGCTTCCTGATCTGTTGCGACTGGTTGCTCGAACATCGCACCTCAAACGACTGCCCTTTTCGAATAGAGATTAACTACACAGGCAGCTGCCAGCGCCCTGGTGCGGCGGCATCGCGTGTTTATAAGGATTCGGTAGTGCCACCTGCAGCCTGAGGAACATGAGCACAAAATCAGGAGGGCACCGTGATTTCAATCACTGGGTCACTATCGTCATTGCAGCGACAGCATAGGCAGAACTTTAAAAAGTGCCGTGACCCGGATTCGAGCCTGGGTGTCGCGGCCACAACGCAATGTCCTGACCACTAGACGATCACGGCCACGGAGCCACCGCGGAATTCAACTCTCGCGACTGCAAGTGGCTGTGCACAGCAAAGCTCGGCGACTGTGTCTCGCAACAGCTGTGTCAGACGCGGTCTCCATTATATGCATACTGGCAAACGAACGTGCCCGCGCTGATGGACACTGAGCAGAGTGGTTAGCTGCATTCAACCCCCGTGGCAATGTCTTGCAGTCCTCCAAGTCTGTTGGCCGCAGGTATGTGCCCGGATAAGAGGTGGACAGATGTCGCATCTCTCTCGCCGTCACTTGTGGCCGCGAATCATATTTTACGTAGTTTTCTGCAAGCGTCAGCGGAGCGTCAGTCGAGCTAAGTCGGACAAGTCGCATAAGAGGAGCAATAAAATGTGCATTTCCGGTACCGGGAATCGAACCCAGGCCTCCTGGGCGAGAGCCATGCATCCCAGCCACCAGACGACACCGGATAACGACACAAGCACTCGTCCAACAAACTCGGCGAGCGTCCACCCGCTACTTGACGACAACTGCAAAAATTAACGTTTCCACTTCGTAGAACGGCATGCTCGGGACGTATCTCGTGGAGACGAACGCCAGCAATCATGAGACCAAACTGCGCCGGTGAATCCTGTTGTTACACCACGCACCACTGTGCTACGACAGTTTAAGAAAGCGACGCTCACGCTTTGCTGCGCTTTTTCCTTCGCGGGAAATCAGTGCTCCTGTTTTTCGAGACGGAAAACGTTGGCAGCGGTGGGATTCGAACCCACGCCTCCGAAGAGACTGGTGCCTGAAACCAGCGCCTTAGACCGCTCGGCCACGCTACCTACGCGACGCGGCGGTCACAGGAGCTGCGTTCTACCCCACGAGAACACACCGCAATGGCACAAAAACGAGAAGTAAAAATTGGCAGCGGTGGGATTCGAACCCACGCCTCCGAAGAGACTGGTGCCTTAAACCAGCGCCTTAGACCGCTCGGCCACGCTACCTACACCAGTGTTCCTGGCATTTGTAGAATGCAGTGCACGACACAGCTTCCTGATCTGTTGCGACTGGTTGCTCGAACATCGCACCTCAAACGACTGCCCTTTTCGAATAGAGATTAACTACACAGGCAGCTGCCAGCGCCCTGGTGCGGCGGCATCGCGTGTTTATAAGGATTCGGTAGTGCCACCTGCAGCCTGAGGAACATGAGCACAAAATCAGGAGGGCACCGTGATTTCAATCACTGGGTCACTATCGTCATTGCAGCGACAGCAAGGCAGAACTTTAAAAAGTGCCGTGACCCGGATTCGAGCCTGGGTTGTCGCGGCCACAACGCAATGTCCTGACCACTAGACGATCACGGCCACGGAGCCACCGCGGAATTCAACTCTCGCGACTGCAAGTGGCTGTGCACAGCAAAGCTCGGCCGACTGTGTCTCGCAACAGCTGTGTCAGACGCGGTCTCCATTATATGTATACTGGCAAACGAACGTGCCCGCGCTGATGGACACTGAGCAGAGTGGTTAGCTGCATTCAACCCCCGTGGCAATGTCTTGCAGTCCTCCAAGTCTGTTGGCCGCAGGTATGTGCCCGGATAAGAGGTGGACAGATGTCGCATCTCTCTCGCCGTCACTTGTGGCCGCGAATCATATTTTACGTAGTTTTCTGCAAGCGTCAGCGGAGCGTCAGTCGAGCTAAGTCGGGACAAGTCGCATAAGAGGAGCAATAAAATGTGCATTTCCGGTACCGGGAATCGAACCCAGGCCTCCTGGGCGAGAGCCAGGCATCCCAGCCACCAGACGACACCGGATAACGACACAAGCACTCGTCCAACAAACTCGGCGAGCGTCCACCCGCTACTTGACGACAACTGCAAAAATTAACGTTTCCACTTCGTAGAACGGCATGCTCGGGACGTATCTCGTGGAGACGAACGCCAGCAATCATGAGACCAAACTGCGCCGGTGAATCCTGTTGTTACACCACGCACCACTGTGCTACGACAGTTTAAGAAAGCGACGCTCACGCTTTGCTGCGCTTTTTCCTTCGCGGGAAATCAGTGCTCCTGTTTTCGAGACGGAAAACGTTGGCAGCGGTGGGATTCGAACCCACGCCTCCGAAGAGACTGGTGCCTGAAACCAGCGCCTTAGACCGCTCGGCCACGCTACCTACGCGACGCGGCGGTCACAGGAGCTGCGTTCTACCCCACGAGAACACACCGCAATGGCACAAAAACGAGAAGTAAAAATTGGCAGCGGTGGGATTCGAACCCACGCCTCCGAAGAGACTGGTGCCTTAAACCAGCGCCTTAGACCGCTCGGCCACGCTACCTACACCAGTTGTTCCTGGCATTTGTAGAATGCAGTGCACGACACAGCTTCCTGATCTGTTGCGACTGGTTGCTCGAACATCGCACCTCAAACGACTGCCCTTTTCGAATAGAGATTAACTACACAGGCAGCTGCCAGCGCCCTGGTGCGGCGGCATCGCGTGTTTATAAGGATTCGGTAGTGCCACCTGCAGCCTGAGGAACATGAGCACAAAATCAGGAGGGCACCGTGATTTCAATCACTGGGTCACTATCGTCATTGCAGCGACAGCAAGGCAGAACTTTAAAAAGTGCCGTGACCCGGATTCGAGCCTGGGTTGTCGCGGCCACAACGCAATGTCCTGACCACTAGACGATCACGGCCACGGAGCCACCGCGGAATTCAACTCTCGCGACTGCAAGTGGCTGTGCACAGCAAAGCTCGGCCGACTGTGTCTCGCAACAGCTGTGTCAGACGCGGTCTCCATTATATGTATACTGGCAAACGAACGTGCCCGCGCTGATGGACACTGAGCAGAGTGGTTAGCTGCATTCAACCCCCGTGGCAATGTCTTGCAGTCCTCCAAGTCTGTTGGCCGCAGGTATGTGCCCGGATAAGAGGTGGACAGATGTCGCATCTCTCTCGCCGTCACTTGTGGCCGCGAATCATATTTTACGTAGTTTTCTGCAAGCGTCAGCGGAGCGTCAGTCGAGCTAAGTCGGGACAAGTCGCATAAGAGGAGCAATAAAATGTGCATTTCCGGTACCGGGAATCGAACCCAGGCCTCCTGGGCGAGAGCCAGGCATCCCAGCCACCAGACGACACCGGATAACGACACAAGCACTCGTCCAACAAACTCGGCGAGCGTCCACCCGCTACTTGACGACAACTGCAAAAATTAACGTTTCCACTTCGTAGAACGGCATGCTCGGGACGTATCTCGTGGAGACGAACGCCAGCAATCATGAGACCAAACTGCGCCGGTGAATCCTGTTGTTACACCACGCACCACTGTGCTACGACAGTTTAAGAAAGCGACGCTCACGCTTTGCTGCGCTTTTTCCTTCGCGGGAAATCAGTGCTCCTGTTTTCGAGACGGAAAACGTTGGCAGCGGTGGGATTCGAACCCACGCCTCCGAAGAGACTGGTGCCTGAAACCAGCGCCTTAGACCGCTCGGCCACGCTACCTACGCGACGCGGCGGTCACAGGAGCTGCGTTCTACCCCACGAGAACACACCGCAATGGCACAAAAACGAGAAGTAAAAATTGGCAGCGGTGGGATTCGAACCCACGCCTCCGAGAGACTGGTGCCTTAAACCAGCGCCTTAGACCGCTCGGCCACGCTACCTACACCAGTGTTCCTGGCATTTGTAGAATGCAGTGCACGACACAGCTTCCTGATCTGTTGCGACTGGTTGCTCGAACATCGCACCTCAAACGACTGCCCTTTTCGAATAGAGATTAACTACACAGGCAGCTGCCAGCGCCCTGGTGCGGCGGCATCGCGTGTTTATAAGGATTCGGTAGTGCCACCTGCAGCCTGAGGAACATGAGCACAAAATCAGGAGGGCACCGTGATTTCAATCACTGGGTCACTATCGTCATTGCAGCGACAGCAAGGCAGAACTTTAAAAAGTGCCGTGACCCGGATTCGAGCCTGGGTTGTCGCGGCCACAACGCAATGTCCTGACCACTAGACGATCACGGCCACGGAGCCACCGCGGAATTCAACTCTCGCGACTGCAAGTGGCTGTGCACAGCAAAGCTCGGCCGACTGTGTCTCGCAACAGCTGTGTCAGACGCGGTCTCCATTATATGCATACTGGCAAACGAACGTGCCCGCGCTGATGGACACTGAGCAGAGTGGTTAGCTGCATTCAACCCCCGTGGCAATGTCTTGCAGTCCTCCAAGTCTGTTGGCCGCAGGTATGTGCCCGGATAAGAGGTGGACAGATGTCGCATCTCTCTCGCCGTCACTTGTGGCCGCGAATCATATTTTACGTAGTTTTCTGCAAGCGTCAGCGGAGCGTCAGTCGAGCTAAGTCGGGACAAGTCGCATAAGAGGAGCAATAAAATGTGCATTTCCGGTACCGGGAATCGAACCCAGGCCTCCTGGGCGAGAGCCAGGCATCCCAGCCACCAGACGACACCGGATAACGACACAAGCACTCGTCCAACAAACTCGGCGAGCGTCCACCCGCTACTTGACGACAACTGCAAAAATTAACGTTTCCACTTCGTAGAACGGCATGCTCGGGACGTATCTCGTGGAGACGAACGCCAGCAATCATGAGACCAAACTGCGCCGGTGAATCCTGTTGTTACACCACGCACCACTGTGCTACGACAGTTTAAGAAAGCGACGCTCACGCTTTGCTGCGCTTTTTCCTTCGCGGGAAATCAGTGCTCCTGTTTTCGAGACGGAAAACGTTGGCAGCGGTGGGATTCGAACCCACGCCTCCGAAGAGACTGGTGCCTGAAACCAGCGCCTTAGACCGCTCGGCCACGCTACCTACGCGACGCGGCGGTCACAGGAGCTGCGTTCTACCCCACGAGAACACACCGCAATGGCACAAAAACGAGAAGTAAAAATTGGCAGCGGTGGGATTCGAACCCACGCCTCCGAAGAGACTGGTGCCTTAAACCAGCGCCTTAGACCGCTCGGCCACGCTACCTACACCAGTGTTCCTGGCATTTGTAGAATGCAGTGCACGACACAGCTTCCTGATCTGTTGCGACTGGTTGCTCGAACATCGCACCTCAAACGACTGCCCTTTTCGAATAGAGATTAACTACACAGGCAGCTGCCAGCGCCCTGGTGCGGCGGCATCGCGTGTTTATAAGGATTCGGTAGTGCCACCTGCAGCCTGAGGAACATGAGCACAAAATCAGGAGGGCACCGTGATTTCAATCACTGGGTCACTATCGTCATTGCAGCGACAGCAAGGCAGAACTTTAAAAAGTGCCGTGACCCGGATTCGAGCCTGGGTTGTCGCGGCCACAACGCAATGTCCTGACCACTAGACGATCACGGCCACGGAGCCACCGCGGAATTCAACTCTCGCGACTGCAAGTGGCTGTGCACAGCAAAGCTCGGCCGACTGTGTCTCGCAACAGCTGTGTCAGACGCGGTCTCCATTATATGCATACTGGCAAACGAACGTGCCCGCGCTGATGGACACTGAGCAGAGTGGTTAGCTGCATTCAACCCCCGTGGCAATGTCTTGCAGTCCTCCAAGTCTGTTGGCCGCAGGTATGGTGCCCGGATAAGAGGTGGACAGATGTCGCATCTCTCTCGCCGTCACTTGTGGCCGCGAATCATATTTTACGTAGTTTTCTGCAAGCGTCAGCGGAGCGTCAGTCGAGCTAAGTCGGGACAAGTCGCATAAGAGGAGCAATAAAATGTGCATTTCCGGTACCGGGAATCGAACCCAGGCCTCCTGGGCGAGAGCCAGGCATCCCAGCCACCAGACGACACCGGATAACGACACAAGCACTCGTCCAACAAACTCGGCGAGCGTCCACCCGCTACTTGACGACAACTGCAAAAAATTAACGTTTCCACTTCGTAGAACGGCATGCTCGGGACGTATCTCGTGGAGACGAACGCCAGCAATCATGAGACCAAACTGCGCCGGTGAATCCTGTTGTTACACCACGCACCACTGTGCTACGACAGTTTAAGAAAGCGACGCTCACGCTTTGCTGCGCTTTTTCCTTCGCGGGAAATCAGTGCTCCTGTTTTCGAGACGGAAAACGTTGGCAGCGGTGGGATTCGAACCCACGCCTCCGAAGAGACTGGTGCCTGAAACCAGCGCCTTAGACCGCTCGGCCACGCTACCTACGCGACGCGGCGGTCACAGGAGCTGCGTTCTACCCCACGAGAACACACCGCAATGGCACAAAAACGAGAAGTAAAAATTGGCAGCGGTGGGATTCGAACCCACGCCTCCGAAGAGACTGGTGCCTTAAACCAGCGCCTTAGACCGCTCGGCCACGCTACCTACACCAGTGTTCCTGGCATTTGTAGAATGCAGTGCACGACACAGCTTCCTGATCTGTTGCGACTGGTTGCTCGAACATCGCACCTCAAACGACTGCCCTTTTCGAATAGAGATTAACTACACAGGCAGCTGCCAGCGCCCTGGTGCGGCGGCATCGCGTGTTTATAAGGATTCGGTAGTGCCACCTGCAGCCTGAGGAACATGAGCACAAAATCAGGAGGCACCGTGATTTCAATCACTGGGTCACTATCGTCATTGCAGCGACAGCAAGGCAGAACTTTAAAAAGTGCCGTGACCCGGATTCGAGCCTGGTTGTCGCGGCCACAACGCAATGTCCTGACCACTAGACGATCACGGCCACGGAGCCACCGCGGAATTCAACTCTCGCGACTGCAAGTGGCTGTGCACAGCAAAGCTCGGCCGACTGTGTCTCGCAACAGCTGTGTCAGACGCGGTCTCCATTATATGTATACTGGCAAACGAACGTGCCCGCGCTGATGGACACTGAGCAGAGTGGTTAGCTGCATTCAACCCCCGTGGCAATGTCTTGCAGTCCTCCAAGTCTGTTGGCCGCAGGTATGTGCCCGGATAAGAGGTGGACAGATGTCGCATCTCTCTCGCCGTCACTTGTGGCCGCGAATCATATTTTACGTAGTTTTCTGCAAGCGTCAGCGGAGCGTCAGTCGAGCTAAGTCGGGACAAGTCGCATAAGAGGAGCAATAAAATGTGCATTTCCGGTACCGGGAATCGAACCCAGGCCTCCTGGGCGAGAGCCAGGCATCCCAGCCACCAGACGACACCGGATAACGACACAAGCACTCGTCCAACAAACTCGGCGAGCGTCCACCCGCTACTTGACGACAACTGCAAAAATTAACGTTTCCACTTCGTAGAACGGCATGCTCGGGACGTATCTCGTGGAGACGAACGCCAGCAATCATGAGACCAAACTGCGCCGGTGAATCCTGTTGTTACACCACGCACCACTGTGCTACGACAGTTTAAGAAAGCGACGCTCACGCTTTGCTGCGCTTTTTCCTTCGCGGGAAATCAGTGCTCCTGTTTTCGAGACGGAAAACGTTGGCAGCGGTGGGATTCGAACCCACGCCTCCGAAGAGACTGGTGCCTGAAACCAGCGCCTTAGACCGCTCGGCCACGCTACCTACGCGACGCGGCGGTCACAGGAGCTGCGTTCTACCCACGAGAACACACCGCAATGGCACAAAAACGAGAAGTAAAAATTGGCAGCGGTGGGATTCGAACCCACGCCTCCGAAGAGACTGGTGCCTTAAACCAGCGCCTTAGACCGCTCGGCCACGCTACCTACACCAGTGTTCCTGGCATTTGTAGAATGCAGTGCACGACACAGCTTCCTGATCTGTTGCGACTGGTTGCTCGAACATCGCACCTCAAACGACTGCCCTTTTCGAATAGAGATTAACTACACAGGCAGCTGCCAGCGCCCTGGTGCGGCGGCATCGCGTGTTTATAAGGATTCGGTAGTGCCACCTGCAGCCTGAGGAACATGAGCACAAAATCAGGAGGGCACCGTGATTTCAATCACTGGGTCACTATCGTCATTGCAGCGACAGCAAGGCAGAACTTTAAAAAGTGCCGTGACCCGGATTCGAGCCTGGGTTGTCGCGGCCACAACGCAATGTCCTGACCACTAGACGATCACGGCCACGGAGCCACCGCGGAATTCAACTCTCGCGACTGCAAGTGGCTGTGCACAGCAAAGCTCGGCCGACTGTGTCTCGCAACAGCTGTGTCAGACGCGGTCTCCATTATATGTATACTGGCAAACGAACGTGCCCGCGCTGATGGACACTGAGCAGAGTGGTTAGCTGCATTCAACCCCCGTGGCAATGTCTTGCAGTCCTCCAAGTCTGTTGGCCGCAGGTATGTGCCCGGATAAGAGGTGGACAGATGTCGCATCTCTCTCGCCGTCACTTGTGGCCGCGAATCATATTTTACGTAGTTTTCTGCAAGCGTCAGCGGAGCGTCAGTCGAGCTAAGTCGGGACAAGTCGCATAAGAGGAGCAATAAAATGTGCATTTCCGGTACCGGGAATCGAACCCAGGCCTCCTGGGCGAGAGCCAGGCATCCCAGCCACCAGACGACACCGGATAACGACACAAGCACTCGTCCAACAAACTCGGCGAGCGTCCACCCGCTACTTGACGACAACTGCAAAAATTAACGTTTCCACTTCGTAGAACGGCATGCTCGGGACGTATCTCGTGGAGACGAACGCCAGCAATCATGAGACCAAACTGCGCCGGTGAATCCTGTTGTTACACCACGCACCACTGTGCTACGACAGTTTAAGAAAGCGACGCTCACGCTTTGCTGCGCTTTTTCCTTCGCGGGAAATCAGTGCTCCTGTTTTCGAGACGGAAAACGTTGGCAGCGTGGGATTCGAACCCACGCCTCCGAAGAGACTGGTGCCTGAAACCAGCGCCTTAGACCGCTCGGCCACGCTACCTACGCGACGCGGCGGTCACAGGAGCTGCGTTCTACCCCACGAGAACACACCGCAATGGCACAAAAACGAGAAGTAAAAATTGGCAGCGGTGGGATTCGAACCCACGCCTCCGAAGAGACTGGTGCCTTAAACCAGCGCCTTAGACCGCTCGGCCACGCTACCTACACCAGTGTTCCTGGCATTTGTAGAATGCAGTGCACGACACAGCTTCCTGATCTGTTGCGACTGGTTGCTCGAACATCGCACCTCAAACGACTGCCCTTTTCGAATAGAGATTAACTACACAGGCAGCTGCCAGCGCCCTGGTGCGGCGGCATCGCGTGTTTATAAGGATTCGGTAGTGCCACCTGCAGCCTGAGGAACATGAGCACAAAATCAGGAGGGCACCGTGATTTCAATCACTGGGTCACTATCGTCATTGCAGCGACAGCAAGCAGAACTTTAAAAAGTGCCGTGACCCGGATTCGAGCCTGGGTTGTCGCGGCACAACGCAATGTCCTGACCACTAGACGATCACGGCCACGGAGCCACCGCGGAATTCAACTCTCGCGACTGCAAGTGGCTGTGCACAGCAAAGCTCGGCCGACTGTGTCTCGCAACAGCTGTGTCAGACGCGGTCTCCATTATATGCATACTGGCAAACGAACGTGCCCGCGCTGATGGACACTGAGCAGAGTGGTTAGCTGCATTCAACCCCCGTGGCAATGTCTTGCAGTCCTCCAAGTCTGTTGGCCGCAGGTATGTGCCCGGATAAGAGGTGGACAGATGTCGCATCTCTCTCGCCGTCACTTGTGGCCGCGAATCATATTTTACGTAGTTTTCTGCAAGCGTCAGCGGAGCGTCAGTCGAGCTAAGTCGGGACAAGTCGCATAAGAGGAGCAATAAAATGTGCATTTCCGGTACCGGGAATCGAACCCAGGCCTCCTGGGCGAGAGCCAGGCATCCCAGCCACCAGACGACACCGGATAACGACACAAGCACTCGTCCAACAAACTCGGCGAGCGTCCACCCGCTACTTGACGACAACTGCAAAAATTAACGTTTCCACTTCGTAGAACGGCATGCTCGGGACGTATCTCGTGGAGACGAACGCCAGCAATCATGAGACCAAACTGCGCCGGTGAATCCTGTTGTTACACCACGCACCACTGTGCTACGACAGTTTAAGAAAGCGACGCTCACGCTTTGCTGCGCTTTTTCCTTCGCGGGAAATCAGTGCTCCTGTTTTCGAGACGGAAAACGTTGGCAGCGGTGGGATTCGAACCCACGCCTCCGAAGAGACTGGTGCCTGAAACCAGCGCCTTAGACCGCTCGGCCACGCTACCTACGCGACGCGGCGGTCACAGGAGCTGCGTTCTACCCCACGAGAACACACCGCAATGCACAAAAACGAGAAGTAAAAATTGGCAGCGGTGGGATTCGAACCCACGCCTCCGAAGAGACTGGTGCCTTAAACCAGCGCCTTAGACCGCTCGGCCACGCTACCTACACCAGTGTTCCTGGCATTTGTAGAATGCAGTGCACGACACAGCTTCCTGATCTGTTGCGACTGGTTGCTCGAACATCGCACCTCAAACGACTGCCCTTTTCGAATAGAGATTAACTACACAGGCAGCTGCCAGCGCCCTGGTGCGGCGGCATCGCGTGTTTATAAGGATTCGGTAGTGCCACCTGCAGCCTGAGGAACATGAGCACAAAATCAGGAGGGCACCGTGATTTCAATCACTGGGTCACTATCGTCATTGCAGCGACAGCAAGGCAGAACTTTAAAAAGTGCCGTGACCCGGATTCGAGCCTGGGTTGTCGCGGCCACAACGCAATGTCCTGACCACTAGACGATCACGGCCACGGAGCCACCGCGGAATTCAACTCTCGCGACTGCAAGTGGCTGTGCACAGCAAAGCTCGGCCGACTGTGTCTCGCAACAGCTGTGTCAGACGCGGTCTCCATTATATGCATACTGGCAAACGAACGTGCCCGCGCTGATGGACACTGAGCAGAGTGGTTAGCTGCATTCAACCCCCGTGGCAATGTCTTGCAGTCCTCCAAGTCTGTTGGCCGCAGGTATGTGCCCGGATAAGAGGTGGACAGATGTCGCATCTCTCTCGCCGTCACTTGTGGCCGCGAATCATATTTTACGTAGTTTTCTGCAAGCGTCAGCGGAGCGTCAGTCGAGCTAAGTCGGGACAAGTCGCATAAGAGGAGCAATAAAATGTGCATTTCCGGTACCGGGAATCGAACCCAGGCCTCCTGGGCGAGAGCCAGGCATCCCAGCCACCAGACGACACCGGATAACGACACAAGCACTCGTCCAACAAACTCGGCGAGCGTCCACCCGCTACTTGACGACAACTGCAAAAATTAACGTTTCCACTTCGTAGAACGGCATGCTCGGGACGTATCTCGTGGAGACGAACGCCAGCAATCATGAGACCAAACTGCGCCGGTGAATCCTGTTGTTACACCACGCACCACTGTGCTACGACAGTTTAAGAAAGCGACGCTCACGCTTTGCTGCGCTTTTTCCTTCGCGGGAAATCAGTGCTCCTGTTTTCGAGACGGAAAACGTTGGCAGCGGTGGGATTCGAACCCACGCCTCCGAAGAGACTGGTGCCTGAAACCAGCGCCTTAGACCGCTCGGCCACGCTACCTACGCGACGCGGCGGTCACAGGAGCTGCGTTCTACCCCACGAGAACACACCGCAATGGCACAAAAACGAGAAGTAAAAATTGGCAGCGGTGGGATTCGAACCCACGCCTCGAAGAGACTGGTGCCTTAAACCAGCGCCTTAGACCGCTCGGCCACGCTACCTACACCAGTGTTCCTGGCATTTGTAGAATGCAGTGCACGACACAGCTTCCTGATCTGTTGCGACTGGTTGCTCGAACATCGCACCTCAAACGACTGCCCTTTTCGAATAGAGATTAACTACACAGGCAGCTGCCAGCGCCCTGGTGCGGCGGCATCGCGTGTTTATAAGGATTCGGTAGTGCCACCTGCAGCCTGAGGAACATGAGCACAAAATCAGGAGGGCACCGTGATTTCAATCACTGGGTCACTATCGTCATTGCAGCGACAGCAAGGCAGAACTTTAAAAAGTGCCGTGACCCGGATTCGAGCCTGGGTTGTCGCGGCCACAACGCAATGTCCTGACCACTAGACGATCACGGCCACGGAGCCACCGCGGAATTCAACTCTCGCGACTGCAAGTGGCTGTGCACAGCAAAGCTCGGCCGACTGTGTCTCGCACAGCTGTGTCAGACGCGGTCTCCATTATATGCATACTGGCAAACGAACGTGCCCGCGCTGATGGACACTGAGCAGAGTGGTTAGCTGCATTCAACCCCCGTGGCAATGTCTTGCAGTCCTCCAAGTCTGTTGGCCGCAGGTATGTGCCCGGATAAGAGGTGGACAGATGTCGCATCTCTCTCGCCGTCACTTGTGGCCGCGAATCATATTTTACGTAGTTTTCTGCAAGCGTCAGCGGAGCGTCAGTCGAGCTAAGTCGGGACAAGTCGCATAAGAGGAGCAATAAAATGTGCATTTCCGGTACCGGGGAATCGAACCCAGGCCTCCTGGGCGAGAGCCAGGCATCCCAGCCACCAGACGACACCGGATAACGACACAAGCACTCGTCCAACAAACTCGGCGAGCGTCCACCCGCTACTTGACGACAACTGCAAAAATTAACGTTTCCACTTCGTAGAACGGCATGCTCGGGACGTATCTCGTGGAGACGAACGCCAGCAATCATGAGACCAAACTGCGCCGGTGAATCCTGTTGTTACACCACGCACCACTGTGCTACGACAGTTTAAGAAAGCGACGCTCACGCTTTGCTGCGCTTTTTCCTTCGCGGGAAATCAGTGCTCCTGTTTTCGAGACGGAAAACGTTGGCAGCGGTGGGATTCGAACCCACGCCTCCGAAGAGACTGGTGCCTGAAACCAGCGCCTTAGACCGCTCGGCCACGCTACCTACGCGACGCGGCGGTCACAGGAGCTGCGTTCTACCCCACGAGAACACACCGCAATGGCACAAAAACGAGAAGTAAAAATTGGCAGCGGTGGGATTCGAACCCACGCCTCCGAAGAGACTGGTGCCTTAAACCAGCGCCTTAGACCGCTCGGCCACGCTACCTACACCAGTGTTCCTGGCATTTGTAGAATGCAGTGCACGACACAGCTTCCTGATCTGTTGCGACTGGTTGCTCGAACATCGCACCTCAAACGACTGCCCTTTTCGAATAGAGATTAACTACACAGGCAGCTGCCAGCGCCCTGGTGCGGCGGCATCGCGTGTTTATAAGGATTCGGTAGTGCCACCTGCAGCCTGAGGAACATGAGCACAAAATCAGGAGGGCACCGTGATTTCAATCACTGGGTCACTATCGTCATTGCAGCGACAGCAAGGCAGAACTTTAAAAAGTGCCGTGACCCGGATTCGAGCCTGGGTTGTCGCGGCCACAACGCAATGTCCTGACCACTAGACGATCACGGCCACGGAGCCACCGCGGAATTCAACTCTCGCGACTGCAAGTGGCTGTGCACAGCAAAGCTCGGCCGACTGTGTCTCGCAACAGCTGTGTCAGACGCGGTCTCCATTATATGTATACTGGCAAACGAACGTGCCCGCGCTGATGGACACTGAGCAGAGTGGTTAGCTGCATTCAACCCCCGTGGCAATGTCTTGCAGTCCTCCAAGTCTGTTGGCCGCAGGTATGTGCCCGGATAAGAGGTGGACAGATGTCGCATCTCTCTCGCCGTCACTTGTGGCCGCGAATCATATTTTACGTAGTTTTCTGCAAGCGTCAGCGAGCGTCAGTCGAGCTAAGTCGGGACAAGTCGCATAAGAGGAGCAATAAAATGTGCATTTCCGGTACCGGGAATCGAACCCAGGCCTCCTGGGCGAGAGCCAGGCATCCCAGCCACCAGACGACACCGGATAACGACACAAGCACTCGTCCAACAAACTCGGCGAGCGTCCACCCGCTACTTGACGACAACTGCAAAAATTAACGTTTCCACTTCGTAGAACGGCATGCTCGGGACGTATCTCGTGGAGACGAACGCCAGCAATCATGAGACCAAACTGCGCCGGTGAATCCTGTTGTTACACCACGCACCACTGTGCTACGACAGTTTAAGAAAGCGACGCTCACGCTTTGCTGCGCTTTTTCCTTCGCGGGAAATCAGTGCTCCTGTTTTCGAGACGGAAAACGTTGGCAGCGGTGGGATTCGAACCCACGCCTCCGAAGAGACTGGTGCCTGAAACCAGCGCCTTAGACCGCTCGGCCACGCTACCTACGCGACGCGGCGGTCACAGGAGCTGCGTTCTACCCCACGAGAACACACCGCAATGGCACAAAAACGAGAAGTAAAAATTGGCAGCGGTGGGATTCGAACCCACGCCTCCGAAGAGACTGGTGCCTTAAACCAGCGCTTAGACCGCTCGGCCACGCTACCTACACCAGTGTTCCTGGCATTTGTAGAATGCAGTGCACGACACAGCTTCCTGCCGAAGAGACTGGTGCCTTAAACCAGCGCCTTAGACCGCTCGGCCACGCTACCTACACCAGTGTTCCTGGCATTTGTAGAATGCAGTGCACGACACAGCTTCCTGATCTGTTGCGACTGGTTGCTCGAACATCGCACCTCAAACGACTGCCCTTTTCGAATAGAGATTAACTACACAGGCAGCTGCCAGCGCCCCTGGTGCGGCGGCATCGCGTGTTATAAGGATTCGGTAGTGCACCTGCAGCCTGAGGAACATGAGCACAAAATCAGGAGGGCACCGTGATTTCAATCACTGGGTCACTATCGTCATTGCAGCGACAGCAAGGCAGAACTTTAAAAAGTGCCGTGACCCGGATTCGAGCCTGGGTTGTCGCGGCCACAACGCAATGTCCTGACCACTAGACGATCACGGCCACGGAGCCACCGCGGAATTCAACTCTCGCGACTGCAAGTGGCTGTGCACAGCAAAGCTCGGCCGACTGTGTCTCGCAACAGCTGTGTCAGACGCGGTCTCCATTATATGTATACTGGCAAACGAACGTGCCCGCGCTGATGGACACTGAGCAGAGTGGTTAGCTGCATTCAACCCCCGTGGCAATGTCTTGCAGTCCTCCAAGTCTGTTGGCCGCAGGTATGTGCCCGGATAAGAGGTGGACAGATGTCGCATCTCTCTCGCCGTCACTTGTGGCCGCGAATCATATTTTACGTAGTTTTCTGCAAGCGTCAGCGGAGCGTCAGTCGAGCTAAGTCGGGACAAGTCGCATAAGAGGAGCAATAAAATGTGCATTTCTCGGTACCGGGAATCGAACCCAGGCCTCCTGGGCGAGAGCCAGGCATCCCAGCCACCAGACGACACCGGATAACGACACAAGCACTCGTCCAACAAACTCGGCGAGCGTCCACCCGCTACTTGACGACAACTGCAAAAATTAACCGTTTTCCACTTCGTAGAACGGTGCTCGGGACGTATCTCGTGGAGACGAACGCCAGCAATCATGAGACCAAACTGCGCCGGTGAATCCTGTTGTTACACCACGCACCACTGTGCTACGACAGTTTAAGAAAGCGACGCTCACGCTTTGCTGCGCTTTTTCCTTCGCGGGAAATCAGTGCTCCTGTTTTCGAGACGGAAAACGTTGGCAGCGGTGGGATTCGAACCCACGCCTCCGAAGAGACTGGTGCCTGAAACCAGCGCCTTAGACCGCTCGGCCACGCTACCTACGCGACGCGGCGGTCACAGGAGCTGCGTTCTACCCCACGAGAACACACCGCAATGGCACAAAAACGAGAAGTAAAAATTGGCAGCGGGTGGGATTCGAACCCACGCCTCCGAAGAGACTGGTGCCTTAAACCAGCGCCTTAGACCGCTCGGCCACGCTACCTACACCAGTGTTCCTGGCATTTGTAGAATGCAGTGCACGACACAGCTTCCTGATCTGTTGCGACTGGTTGCTCGAACATCGCACCTCAAACGACTGCCCTTTTCGAATAGAGATTAACTACACAGGCAGCTGCCAGCGCCCTGGTGCGGCGGCATCGCGTGTTTATAAGGATTCGGTAGTGCCACCTGCAGCCTGAGGAACATGAGCACAAAATCAGGAGGGCACCGTGATTTCAATCACTGGGTCACTATCGTCATTGCAGCGACAGCAAGGCAGAACTTTAAAAAGTGCCGTGACCCGGATTCGAGCCTGGGTTGTCGCGGCCACAACGCAATGTCCTGACCACTAGACGATCACGGCCACGGAGCCACCGCGGAATTCAACTCTCGCGACTGCAAGTGGCTGTGCACAGCAAAGCTCGGCCGACTGTGTCTCGCAACAGCTGTGTCAGACGCGGTCTCCATTATATGCATACTGGCAAACGAACGTGCCCGCGCTGATGGACACTGAGCAGAGTGGTTAGCTGCATTCAACCCCCGTGGCAATGTCTTGCAGTCCTCCAAGTCTGTTGGCCGCAGGTATGTGCCCGGATAAGAGGTGGACAGATGTCGCATCTCTCTCGCCGTCACTTGTGGCCGCGAATCATATTTTACGTAGTTTTCTGCAAGCGTCAGCGGAGCGTCAGTCGAGCTAAGTCGGGACAAGTCGCATAAGAGGAGCAATAAAATGTGCATTTCCGGTACCGGGAATCGAACCCAGGCCTCCTGGGCGAGAGCCAGGCATCCCAGCCACCAGACGACACCGGATAACGACACAAGCACTCGTCCAACAAACTCGGCGAGCGTCCACCCGCTACTTGACGACAACTGCAAAAATTAACGTTTCCACTTCGTAGAACGGCATGCTCGGGCGTATCTCGTGGAGACGAACGCCAGCAATCATGAGACCAAACTGCGCCGGTGAATCCTGTTGTTACACCACGCACCACTGTGCTACGACAGTTTAAGAAAGCGACGCTCACGCTTTGCTGCGCTTTTTCCTTCGCGGGAAATCAGTGCTCCTGTTTTCGAGACGGAAAACGTTGGCAGCGGTGGGATTCGAACCCACGCCTCCGAAGAGACTGGTGCCTGAAACCAGCGCCTTAGACCGCTCGGCCACGCTACCTACGCGACGCGGCGGTCACAGGAGCTGCGTTCTACCCCACGAGAACACACCGCAATGGCACAAAAACGAGAAGTAAAAATTGGCAGCGGTGGGATTCGAACCCACGCCTCCGAAGAGACTGGTGCCTTAAACCAGCGCCTTAGACCGCTCGGCCACGCTACCTACACCAGTGTTCCTGGCATTTGTAGAATGCAGTGCACGACACAGCTTCCTGATCTGTTGCGACTGGTTGCTCGAACATCGCACCTCAAACGACTGCCCTTTTCGAATAGAGATTAACTACACAGGCAGCTGCCAGCGCCCTGGTGCGGCGGCATCGCGTGTTTATAAGGATTCGGTAGTGCCACCTGCAGCCTGAGGAACATGAGCACAAAATCAGGAGGGCACCGTGATTTCAATCACTGGGTCACTATCGTCATTGCAGCGACAGCAAGGCAGAACTTTAAAAAGTGCCGTGACCCGGATTCGAGCCTGGGTTTGTCGCGGCCACAACGCAATGTCCTGACCACTAGACGATCACGGCCACGGAGCCACCGCGGAATTCAACTCTCGCGACTGCAAGTGGCTGTGCACAGCAAAGCTCGGCCGACTGTGTCTCGCAACAGCTGTGTCAGACGCGGTCTCCATTATATGTATACTGGCAAACGAACGTGCCCGCGCTGATGGACACTGAGCAGAGTGGTTAGCTGCATTCAACCCCCGTGGCAATGTCTTGCAGTCCTCCAAGTCTGTTGGCCGCAGGTATGTGCCCGGATAAGAGGTGGACAGATGTCGCATCTCTCTCGCCGTCACTTGTGGCCGCGAATCATATTTTACGTAGTTTCTGCAAGCGTCAGCGGAGCGTCAGTCGAGCTAAGTCGGGACAAGTCGCATAAGAGGAGCAATAAAATGTGCATTTCCGGTACGGGAATCGAACCAGGCCTCCTGGGCGAGAGCCAGGCATCCCAGCCACCAGACGACACCGGATAACGACACAAGCACTCGTCCAACAAACTCGGCGAGCGTCCACCCGCTACTTGACGACAACTGCAAAAATTAACGTTTCCACTTCGTAGAACGGCATGCTCGGGACGTATCTCGTGGAGACGAACGCCAGCAATCATGAGACCAAACTGCGCCGGTGAATCCTGTTGTTACACCACGCACCACTGTGCTACGACAGTTTAAGAAAGCGACGCTCACGCTTTGCTGCGCTTTTTCCTTCGCGGGAAATCAGTGCTCCTGTTTTCGAGACGGAAAACGTTGGCAGCGGTGGGATTCGAACCCACGCCTCCGAAGAGACTGGTGCCTGAAACCAGCGCCTTAGACCGCTCGGCCACGCTACCTACGCGACGCGGCGGTCACAGGAGCTGCGTTCTACCCACGAGAACACACCGCAATGGCACAAAAACGAGAAGTAAAAATTGGCAGCGGTGGGATTCGAACCCACGCCTCCGAAGAGACTGGTGCCTTAAACCAGCGCCTTAGACCGCTCGGCCACGCTACCTACACAGTGTTCCTGGCATTTGTAGAATGCAGTGCACGACACAGCTTCCTGATCTGTTGCGACTGGTTGCTCGAACATCGCACCTCAAACGACTGCCCTTTTCGAATAGAGATTAACTACACAGGCAGCTGCCAGCGCCCTGGTGCGGCGGCATCGCGTGTTTATAAGGATTCGGTAGTGCACCTGCAGCCTGAGGAACATGAGCACAAAATCAGGAGGGCACCGTGATTTCAATCACTGGGTCACTATCGTCATTGCAGCGACAGCAAGGCAGAACTTTAAAAAGTGCCGTGACCGGATTCGAGCCTGGGTTGTCGCGGCCACAACGCAATGTCCTGACCACTAGACGATCACGGCCACGGAGCCACCGCGGAATTCAACTCTCGCGACTGCAAGTGGCTGTGCACAGCAAAGCTCGGCCGACTGTGTCTCGCAACAGCTGTGTCAGACGCGGTCTCCATTATATGTATACTGGCAAACGAACGTGCCCGCGCTGATGGACACTGAGCAGAGTGGTTAGCTGCATTCACCCCGTGGCAATGTCTTGCAGTCCTCCAAGTCTGTTGGCCGCAGGTATGTGCCCGGATAAGAGAGTGGACAGATGTCGCATCTCTCTCGCCGTCACTTGTGGCCGCGAATCATATTTTACGTAGTTTTCTGCAAGCGTCAGCGGAGCGTCAGTCGAGCTAAGTCGGGACAAGTCGCATAAGAGGAGCAATAAAATGTGCATTTCCGGTACCGGGAATCGAACCCAGGCCTCTGGGCGAGAGCCAGGCATCCCAGCCACCAGACGACACCGGATAACGACACAAGCACTCGTCCAACAAACTCGGCGAGCGTCCACCCGCTACTTGACGACAACTGCAAAAATTAACGTTTCCACTTCGTAGAACGGCATGCTCGGGACGTATCTCGTGGAGACGAACGCCAGCAATCATGAGACCAAACTGCGCCGGTGAATCCTGTTGTTACACCACGCACCACTGTGCTACGACAGTTTAAGAAAGCGACGCTCACGCTTTGCTGCGCTTTTTCCTTCGCGGGAAATCAGTGCTCCTGTTTCGAGACGGAAAACGTTGGCAGCGGTGGGATTCGAACCCACGCCTCCGAAGAGACTGGTGCCTGAAACCAGCGCCTTAGACCGCTCGGCCACGCTACCTACGCGAGCGCGCGGTCACAGGAGCTGCGTTTCTACCCCACGAGAACACACCGCAATGGCACAAAAACGAGAAGTAAAAATTGGCAGCGGTGGGATTCGAACCCACGCCTCCGAAGAGACTGGTGCCTTAAACCAGCGCCTTAGACCGCTCGGCCACGCTACCTACACCAGTGTTCCTGGCATTTGTAGAATGCAGTGCACGACACAGCTTCCTGATCTGTTGCGACTGGTTGCTCGAACATCGCACCTCAAACGACTGCCCTTTTCGAATAGAGATTAACTACACAGGCAGCTGCCAGCGCCCTGGTGCGGCGGCATCGCGTGTTTATAAGGATTCGGTAGTGCCACCTGCAGCCTGAGGAACATGAGCACAAAATCAGGAGGGCACCGTGATTTCAATCACTGGGTCACTATCGTCATTGCAGCGACAGCAAGGCAGAACTTTAAAAAAGTGCCGTGACCCGGATTCGAGCCTGGGTTGTCGCGGCCACAACGCAATGTCCTGACCACTAGACGATCACGGCCACGGAGCCACCGCGGAATTCAACTCTCGCGACTGCAAGTGGCTGTGCACAGCAAAGCTCGGCCGACTGTGTCTCGCAACAGCTGTGTCAGACGCGGTCTCCATTATATGCATACTGGCAAACGAACGTGCCCGCGCTGATGGACACTGAGCAGAGTGGTTAGCTGCATTCAACCCCCGTGGCAATGTCTTGCAGTCCTCCAAGTCTGTTGGCCGCAGGTATGTGCCCGGATAAGAGGTGGACAGATGTCGCATCTCTCTCGCCGTCACTTGTGGCCGCGAATCATATTTACGTAGTTTTCTGCAAGCGTCAGCGGAGCGTCAGTCGAGCTAAGTCGGGACAAGTCGCATAAGAGGAGCAATAAAATGTGCATTTCCGGTACCGGGAATCGAACCCAGGCCTCCTGGGCGAGAGCCAGGCATCCCAGCCACCAGACGACACCGGATAACGACACAAGCACTCGTCCAACAAACTCGGCGAGCGTCCACCCGCTACTTGACGACAACTGCAAAAATTAACGTTTCCACTTCGTAGAACGGCATGCTCGGGACGTATCTCGTGGAGACGAACGCCAGCAATCATGAGACCAAACTGCGCCGGTGAATCCTGTTGTTACACCACGCACCACTGTGCTACGACAGTTTAAGAAAGCGACGCTCACGCTTTGCTGCGCTTTTTCCTTCGCGGGAAATCAGTGCTCCTGTTTTCGAGACGGAAAACGTTGGCAGCGGTGGGATTCGAACCCACGCCTCCGAAGAGACTGGTGCCTGAAACCAGCGCCTTAGACCGCTCGGCCACGCTACCTACGCGACGCGGCGGTCACAGGAGCTGCGTTCTACCCCACGAGAACACACCGCAATGGCACAAAAACGAGAAGTAAAAATTGGCAGCGGTGGGATTCGAACCCACGCCTCCGAAGAGACTGGTGCCTTAAACCAGCGCCTTAGACCGCTCGGCCACGCTACCTACACCAGTGTTCCTGGCATTTGTAGAATGCAGTGCACGACACAGCTTCCTGATCTGTTGCGACTGGTTGCTCGAACATCGCACCTCAAACGACTGCCCTTTTCGAATAGAGATTAACTACACAGGCAGCTGCCAGCGCCCTGGTGCGGCGGCATCGCGTGTTTATAAGGATTCGGTAGTGCCACCTGCAGCCTGAGGAACATGAGCACAAAATCAGGAGGGCACCGTGATTTCAATCACTGGGTCACTATCGTCATTGCAGCGACAGCAAGGCAGAACTTTAAAAAGTGCCGTGACCCGGATTCGAGCCTGGGTTGTCGCGGCCACAACGCAATGTCCTGACCACTAGACGATCACGGCCACGGAGCCACCGCGGAATTCAACTCTCGCGACTGCAAGTGGCTGTGCACAGCAAAGCTCGGCCGACTGTGTCTCGCAACAGCTGTGTCAGACGCGGTCTCCATTATATGTATACTGGCAAACGAACGTGCCCGCGCTGATGGACACTGAGCAGAGTGGTTAGCTGCATTCAACCCCCGTGGCAATGTCTTGCAGTCCTCCAAGTCTGTTGGCCGCAGGTATGTGCCCGGATAAGAGGTGGACAGATGTCGCATCTCTCTCGCCGTCACTTGTGGCCGCGAATCATATTTTACGTAGTTTTCTGCAAGCGTCAGCGGAGCGTCAGTCGAGCTAAGTCGGGACAAGTCGCATAAGAGGAGCAATAAAATGTGCATTTCCGGTACCGGGAATCGAACCCAGGCCTCCTGGGCGAGAGCCAGGCATCCCAGCCACCAGACGACACCGGATAACGACACAAGCACTCGTCCAACAAACTCGGCGAGCGTCCACCCGCTACTTGACGACAACTGCAAAAATTAACGTTTCCACTTCGTAGAACGGCATGCTCGGGACGTATCTCGTGGAGACGAACGCCAGCAATCATGAGACCAAACTGCGCCGGTGAATCCTGTTGTTACACCACGCACCACTGTGCTACGACAGTTTAAGAAAGCGACGCTCACGCTTTGCTGCGCTTTTTCCTTCGCGGGAAATCAGTGCTCCTGTTTTCGAGACGGAAAACGTTGGCAGCGGTGGGATTCGAACCCACGCCTCCGAAGAGACTGGTGCCTGAAACCAGCGCCTTAGACCGCTCGGCCACGCTACCTACGCGACGCGGCGGTCACAGGAGCTGCGTTCTACCCCACGAGAACACACCGCAATGGCACAAAAACGAGAAGTAAAAATTGGCAGCGGTGGGATTCGAACCCACGCCTCCGAAGAGACTGGTGCCTTAAACCAGCGCCTTAGACCGCTCGGCCACGCTACCTACACCAGTGTTCCTGGCATTTGTAGAATGCAGTGCACGACACAGCTTCCTGATCTGTTGCGACTGGTTGCTCGAACATCGCACCTCAAACGACTGCCCTTTTCGAATAGAGATTAACTACACAGGCAGCTGCCAGCGCCCTGGTGCGGCGGCATCGCGTGTTTATAAGGATTCGGTAGTGCCACCTGCAGCCTGAGGAACATGAGCACAAAATCAGGAGGGCACCGTGATTTCAATCACTGGGTCACTATCGTCATTGCAGCGACAGCAAGGCAGAACTTTAAAAAGTGCCGTGACCCGGATTCGAGCCTGGGTTGTCGCGGCCACAACGCAATGTCCTGACCACTAGACGATCACGGCCACGGAGCCACCGCGGAATTCAACTCTCGCGACTGCAAGTGGCTGTGCACAGCAAAGCTCGGCCGACTGTGTCTCGCAACAGCTGTGTCAGACGCGGTCTCCATTATATGTATACTGGCAAACGAACGTGCCCGCGCTGATGGACACTGAGCAGAGTGGTTAGCTGCATTCAACCCCCGTGGCAATGTCTTGCAGTCCTCCAAGTCTGTTGGCCGCAGGTATGTGCCCGGATAAGAGGTGGACAGATGTCGCATCTCTCTCGCCGTCACTTGTGGCCGCGAATCATATTTTACGTAGTTTTCTGCAAGCGTCAGCGGAGCGTCAGTCGAGCTAAGTCGGGACAAGTCGCATAAGAGGAGCAATAAAATGTGCATTTCCGGTACCGGGAATCGAACCCAGGCCTCCTGGGCGAGAGCCAGGCATCCCAGCCACCAGACGACACCGGATAACGACACAAGCACTCGTCCAACAAACTCGGCGAGCGTCCACCCGCTACTTGACGACAACTGCAAAAATTAACGTTTCCACTTCGTAGAACGGCATGCTCGGGACGTATCTCGTGGAGACGAACGCCAGCAATCATGAGACCAAACTGCGCCGGTGAATCCTGTTGTTACACCACGCACCACTGTGCTACGACAGTTTAAGAAAGCGACGCTCACGCTTTGCTGCGCTTTTTCCTTCGCGGGAAATCAGTGCTCCTGTTTTCGAGACGGAAAACGTTGGCAGCGGTGGGATTCGAACCCACGCCTCCGAAGAGACTGGTGCCTGAAACCAGCGCCTTAGACCGCTCGGCCACGCTACCTACGCGACGCGGCGGTCACAGGAGCTGCGTTCTACCCCACGAGAACACACCGCAATGGCACAAAAACGAGAAGTAAAAATTGGCAGCGGTGGGATTCGAACCCACGCCTCCGAAGAGACTGGTGCCTTAAACCAGCGCCTTAGACCGCTCGGCCACGCTACCTACACCAGTGTTCCTGGCATTTGTAGAATGCAGTGCACGACACAGCTTCCTGATCTGTTGCGACTGGTTGCTCGAACATCGCACCTCAAACGACTGCCCTTTTCGAATAGAGATTAACTACACAGGCAGCTGCCAGCGCCCTGGTGCGGCGGCATCGCGTGTTTATAAGGATTCGGTAGTGCCACCTGCAGCCTGAGGAACATGAGCACAAAATCAGGAGGGCACCGTGATTTCAATCACTGGGTCACTATCGTCATTGCAGCGACAGCAAGGCAGAACTTTAAAAAGTGCCGTGACCCGGATTCGAGCCTGGGTTGTCGCGGCCACAACGCAATGTCCTGACCACTAGACGATCACGGCCACGGAGCCACCGCGGAATTCAACTCTCGCGACTGCAAGTGGCTGTGCACAGCAAAGCTCGGCCGACTGTGTCTCGCAACAGCTGTGTCAGACGCGGTCTCCATTATATGTATACTGGCAAACGAACGTGCCCGCGCTGATGGACACTGAGCAGAGTGGTTAGCTGCATTCAACCCCCCCTCCGTGGCAATGTCTTGCAGTCCTCCAAGTCTGTTGGCCGCAGGTATGTGCCCGGATAAGAGGTGGACAGATGTCGCATCTCTCTCGCCGTCACTTGTGGCCGCGAATCATATTTTACGTAGTTTTCTGCAAGCGTCAGCGGAGCGTCAGTCGAGCTAAGTCGGGACAAGTCGCATAAGAGGAGCAATAAAATGTGCATTTCCGGTACCGGGAATCGAACCCAGGCCTCCTGGGCGAGAGCCAGGCATCCCAGCCACCAGACGACACCGGATAACGACACAAGCACTCGTCCAACAAACTCGGCGAGCGTCCACCCGCTACTTGACGACAACTGCAAAAATTAACGTTTCCACTTCGTAGAACGGCATGCTCGGGACGTATCTCGTGGAGACGAACGCCAGCAATCATGAGACCAAACTGCGCCGGTGAATCCTGTTGTTACACCACGCACCACTGTGCTACGACAGTTTAAGAAAGCGACGCTCACGCTTTGCTGCGCTTTTTCCTTCGCGGGAAATCAGTGCTCCTGTTTTCGAGACGGAAAACGTTGGCAGCGGTGGGATTCGAACCCACGCCTCCGAAGAGACTGGTGCCTGAAACCAGCGCCTTAGACCGCTCGGCCACGCTACCTACGCGACGCGGCGGTCACAGGAGCTGCGTTCTACCCCACGAGAACACACCGCAATGGCACAAAAACGAGAAGTAAAAATTGGCAGCGGTGGGATTCGAACCCACGCCTCCGAAGAGACTGGTGCCTTAAACCAGCGCCTTAGACCGCTCGGCCACGCTACCTACACCAGTGTTCCTGGCATTTGTAGAATGCAGTGCACGACACAGCTTCCTGATCTGTTGCGACTGGTTGCTCGAACATCGCACCTCAAACGACTGCCCTTTTCGAATAGAGATTAACTACACAGGCAGCTGCCAGCGCCCTGGTGCGGCGGCATCGCGTGTTTATAAGGATTCGGTAGTGCCACCTGCAGCCTGAGGAACATGAGCACAAAATCAGGAGGGCACCGTGATTTCAATCACTGGGTCACTATCGTCATTGCAGCGACAGCAAGGCAGAACTTTAAAAAGTGCCGTGACCCGGATTCGAGCCTGGGTTGTCGCGGCCACAACGCAATGTCCTGACCACTAGACGATCACGGCCACGGAGCCACCGCGGAATTCAACTCTCGCGACTGCAAGTGGCTGTGCACAGCAAAGCTCGGCCGACTGTGTCTCGCAACAGCTGTGTCAGACGCGGTCTCCATTATATGTATACTGGCAAACGAACGTGCCCGCGCTGATGGACACTGAGCAGAGTGGTTAGCTGCATTCAACCCCCGTGGCAATGTCTTGCAGTCCTCCAAGTCTGTTGGCCGCAGGTATGTGCCCGGATAAGAGGTGGACAGATGTCGCATCTCTCTCGCCGTCACTTGTGGCCGCGAATCATATTTTACGTAGTTTTCTGCAAGCGTCAGCGGAGCGTCAGTCGAGCTAAGTCGGGACAAGTCGCATAAGAGGAGCAATAAAATGTGCATTTCCGGTACCGGGAATCGAACCCAGGCCTCCTGGGCGAGAGCCAGGCATCCCAGCCACCAGACGACACCGGATAACGACACAAGCACTCGTCCAACAAACTCGGCGAGCGTCCACCCGCTACTTGACGACAACTGCAAAAATTAACGTTTCCACTTCGTAGAACGGCATGCTCGGGACGTATCTCGTGGAGACGAACGCCAGCAATCATGAGACCAAACTGCGCCGGTGAATCCTGTTGTTACACCACGCACCACTGTGCTACGACAGTTTAAGAAAGCGACGCTCACGCTTTGCTGCGCTTTTTCCTTCGCGGGGAAATCAGTGCTCCTGTTTTCGAGACGGAAAACGTTGGCAGCGGTGGGATTCGAACCCACGCCTCCGAAGAGACTGGTGCCTGAAACCAGCGCCTTAGACCGCTCGGCCACGCTACCTACGCGACGCGGCGGTCACAGGAGCTGCGTTCTACCCCACGAGAACACACCGCAATGGCACAAAAACGAGAAGTAAAAATTGGCAGCGGTGGGATTCGAACCCACGCCTCCGAAGAGACTGGTGCCTTAAACCAGCGCCTTAGACCGCTCGGCCACGCTACCTACACCAGTGTTCCTGGCATTTGTAGAATGCAGTGCACGACACAGCTTCCTGATCTGTTGCGACTGGTTGCTCGAACATCGCACCTCAAACGACTGCCCTTTTCGAATAGAGATTAACTACACAGGCAGCTGCCAGCGCCCTGGTGCGGCGGCATCGCGTGTTTATAAGGATTCGGTAGTGCCACCTGCAGCCTGAGGAACATGAGCACAAAATCAGGAGGGCACCGTGATTTCAATCACTGGGTCACTATCGTCATTGCAGCGACAGCAAGGCAGAACTTTAAAAAGTGCCGTGACCCGGATTCGAGCCTGGGTTGTCGCGGCCACAACGCAATGTCCTGACCACTAGACGATCACGGCCACGGAGCCACCGCGGAATTCAACTCTCGCGACTGCAAGTGGCTGTGCACAGCAAAGCTCGGCCGACTGTGTCTCGCAACAGCTGTGACAGACGCGGTCTCCATTATATGCATACTGGCAAACGAACGTGCCCGCGCTGATGGACACTGAGCAGAGTGGTTAGCTGCATTCAACCCCCGTGGCAATGTCTTGCAGTCCTCCAAGTCTGTTGGCCGCAGGTATGTGCCCGGATAAGAGGTGGACAGATGTCGCATCTCTCTCGCCGTCACTTGTGGCCGCGAATCATATTTTACGTAGTTTTCTGCAAGCGTCAGCGGAGCGTCAGTCGAGCTAAGTCGGGACAAGTCGCATAAGAGGAGCAATAAAATGTGCATTTCCGGTACCGGGAATCGAACCCAGGCCTCCTGGGCGAGAGCCAGGCATCCCAGCCACCAGACGACACCGGATAACGACACAAGCACTCGTCCAACAAACTCGGCGAGCGTCCACCCGCTACTTGACGACAACTGCAAAAATTAACGTTTCCACTTCGTAGAACGGCATGCTCGGGACGTATCTCGTGGAGACGAACGCCAGCAATCATGAGACCAAACTGCGCCGGTGAATCCTGTTGTTACACCACGCACCACTGTGCTACGACAGTTTAAGAAAGCGACGCTCACGCTTTGCTGCGCTTTTTCCTTCGCGGGAAATCAGTGCTCCTGTTTTCGAGACGGAAAACGTTGGCAGCGGTGGGATTCGAACCCACGCCTCCGAAGAGACTGGTGCCTGAAACCAGCGCCTTAGACCGCTCGGCCACGCTACCTACGCGACGCGGCGGTCACAGGAGCTGCGTTCTACCCCACGAGAACACACCGCAATGGCACAAAAACGAGAAGTAAAAATTGGCAGCGGTGGGATTCGAACCCACGCCTCCGAAGAGACTGGTGCCTTAAACCAGCGCCTTAGACCGCTCGGCCACGCTACCTACACCAGTGTTCCTGGCATTTGTAGAATGCAGTGCACGACACAGCTTCCTGATCTGTTGCGACTGGTTGCTCGAACATCGCACCTCAAACGACTGCCCTTTTCGAATAGAGATTAACTACACAGGCAGCTGCCAGCGCCCTGGTGCGGCGGCATCGCGTGTTTATAAGGATTCGGTAGTGCCACCTGCAGCCTGAGGAACATGAGCACAAAATCAGGAGGGCACCGTGATTTCAATCACTGGGTCACTATCGTCATTGCAGCGACAGCAAGGCAGAACTTTAAAAAGTGCCGTGACCCGGATTCGAGCCTGGGTTGTCGCGGCCACAACGCAATGTCCTGACCACTAGACGATCACGGCCACGGAGCCACCGCGGAATTCAACTCTCGCGACTGCAAGTGGCTGTGCACAGCAAAGCTCGGCCGACTGTGTCTCGCAACAGCTGTGACAGACGCGGTCTCCATTATATGCATACTGGCAAACGAACGTGCCCGCGCTGATGGACACTGAGCAGAGTGGTTAGCTGCATTCAACCCCCGTGGCAATGTCTTGCAGTCCTCCAAGTCTGTTGGCCGCAGGTATGTGCCCGGATAAGAGGTGGACAGATGTCGCATCTCTCTCGCCGTCACTTGTGGCCGCGAATCATATTTTACGTAGTTTTCTGCAAGCGTCAGCGGAGCGTCAGTCGAGCTAAGTCGGGACAAGTCGCATAAGAGGAGCAATAAAATGTGCATTTCCGGTACCGGGAATCGAACCCAGGCCTCCTGGGCGAGAGCCAGGCATCCCAGCCACCAGACGACACCGGATAACGACACAAGCACTCGTCCAACAAACTCGGCGAGCGTCCACCCGCTACTTGACGACAACTGCAAAAATTAACGTTTCCACTTCGTAGAACGGCATGCTCGGGACGTATCTCGTGGAGACGAACGCCAGCAATCATGAGACCAAACTGCGCCGGTGAATCCTGTTGTTACACCACGCACCACTGTGCTACGACAGTTTAAGAAAGCGACGCTCACGCTTTGCTGCGCTTTTTCCTTCGCGGGAAATCAGTGCTCCTGTTTTCGAGACGGAAAACGTTGGCAGCGGTGGGATTCGAACCCACGCCTCCGAAGAGACTGGTGCCTGAAACCAGCGCCTTAGACCGCTCGGCCACGCTACCTACGCGACGCGGCGGTCACAGGAGCTGCGTTCTACCCCACGAGAACACACCGCAATGGCACAAAAACGAGAAGTAAAAATTGGCAGCGGTGGGATTCGAACCCACGCCTCCGAAGAGACTGGTGCCTTAAACCAGCGCCTTAGACCGCTCGGCCACGCTACCTACACCAGTGTTCCTGGCATTTGTAGAATGCAGTGCACGACACAGCTTCCTGATCTGTTGCGACTGGTTGCTCGAACATCGCACCTCAAACGACTGCCCTTTTCGAATAGAGATTAACTACACAGGCAGCTGCCAGCGCCCTGGTGCGGCGGCATCGCGTGTTTATAAGGATTCGGTAGTGCCACCTGCAGCCTGAGGAACATGAGCACAAAATCAGGAGGGCACCGTGATTTCAATCACTGGGTCACTATCGTCATTGCAGCGACAGCAAGGCAGAACTTTAAAAAGTGCCGTGACCCGGATTCGAGCCTGGGTTGTCGCGGCCACAACGCAATGTCCTGACCACTAGACGATCACGGCCACGGAGCCACCGCGGAATTCAACTCTCGCGACTGCAAGTGGCTGTGCACAGCAAAGCTCGGCCGACTGTGTCTCGCAACAGCTGTGTCAGACGCGGTCTCCATTATATGCATACTGGCAAACGAACGTGCCCGCGCTGATGGACACTGAGCAGAGTGGTTAGCTGCATTCAACCCCCGTGGCAATGTCTTGCAGTCCTCCAAGTCTGTTGGCCGCAGGTATGTGCCCGGATAAGAGGTGGACAGATGTCGCATCTCTCTCGCCGTCACTTGTGGCCGCGAATCATATTTTACGTAGTTTTCTGCAAGCGTCAGCGGAGCGTCAGTCGAGCTAAGTCGGGACAAGTCGCATAAGAGGAGCAATAAAATGTGCATTTCCGGTACCGGGAATCGAACCCAGGCCTCCTGGGCGAGAGCCAGGCATCCCAGCCACCAGACGACACCGGATAACGACACAAGCACTCGTCCAACAAACTCGGCGAGCGTCCACCCGCTACTTGACGACAACTGCAAAAATTAACGTTTCCACTTCGTAGAACGGCATGCTCGGGACGTATCTCGTGGAGACGAACGCCAGCAATCATGAGACCAAACTGCGCCGGTGAATCCTGTTGTTACACCACGCACCACTGTGCTACGACAGTTTAAGAAAGCGACGCTCACGCTTTGCTGCGCTTTTTCCTTCGCGGGAAATCAGTGCTCCTGTTTTCGAGACGGAAAACGTTGGCAGCGGTGGGATTCGAACCCACGCCTCCGAAGAGACTGGTGCCTGAAACCAGCGCCTTAGACCGCTCGGCCACGCTACCTACGCGACGCGGCGGTCACAGGAGCTGCGTTCTACCCCACGAGAACACACCGCAATGGCACAAAAACGAGAAGTAAAAATTGGCAGCGGTGGGATTCGAACCCACGCCTCCGAAGAGACTGGTGCCTTAAACCAGCGCCTTAGACCGCTCGGCCACGCTACCTACACCAGTGTTCCTGGCATTTGTAGAATGCAGTGCACGACACAGCTTCCTGATCTGTTGCGACTGGTTGCTCGAACATCGCACCTCAAACGACTGCCCTTTTCGAATAGAGATTAACTACACAGGCAGCTGCCAGCGCCCTGGTGCGGCGGCATCGCGTGTTTATAAGGATTCGGTAGTGCCACCTGCAGCCTGAGGAACATGAGCACAAAATCAGGAGGGCACCGTGATTTCAATCACTGGGTCACTATCGTCATTGCAGCGACAGCAAGGCAGAACTTTAAAAAGTGCCGTGACCCGGATTCGAGCCTGGGTTGTCGCGGCCACAACGCAATGTCCTGACCACTAGACGATCACGGCCACGGAGCCACCGCGGAATTCAACTCTCGCGACTGCAAGTGGCTGTGCACAGCAAAGCTCGGCCGACTGTGTCTCGCAACAGCTGTGTCAGACGCGGTCTCCATTATATGTATACTGGCAAACGAACGTGCCCGCGCTGATGGACACTGAGCAGAGTGGTTAGCTGCATTCAACCCCCGTGGCAATGTCTTGCAGTCCTCCAAGTCTGTTGGCCGCAGGTATGTGCCCGGATAAGAGGTGGACAGATGTCGCATCTCTCTCGCCGTCACTTGTGGCCGCGAATCATATTTTACGTAGTTTTCTGCAAGCGTCAGCGGAGCGTCAGTCGAGCTAAGTCGGGACAAGTCGCATAAGAGGAGCAATAAAATGTGCATTTCCGGTACCGGGAATCGAACCCAGGCCTCCTGGGCGAGAGCCAGGCATCCCAGCCACCAGACGACACCGGATAACGACACAAGCACTCGTCCAACAAACTCGGCGAGCGTCCACCCGCTACTTGACGACAACTGCAAAAATTAACGTTTCCACTTCGTAGAACGGCATGCTCGGGACGTATCTCGTGGAGACGAACGCCAGCAATCATGAGACCAAACTGCGCCGGTGAATCCTGTTGTTACACCACGCACCACTGTGCTACGACAGTTTAAGAAAGCGACGCTCACGCTTTGCTGCGCTTTTTCCTTCGCGGGAAATCAGTGCTCCTGTTTTCGAGACGGAAAACGTTGGCAGCGGTGGGATTCGAACCCACGCCTCCGAAGAGACTGGTGCCTGAAACCAGCGCCTTAGACCGCTCGGCCACGCTACCTACGCGACGCGGCGGTCACAGGAGCTGCGTTCTACCCCACGAGAACACACCGCAATGGCACAAAAACGAGAAGTAAAAATTGGCAGCGGTGGGATTCGAACCCACGCCTCCGAAGAGACTGGTGCCTTAAACCAGCGCCTTAGACCGCTCGGCCACGCTACCTACACCAGTGTTCCTGGCATTTGTAGAATGCAGTGCACGACACAGCTTCCTGATCTGTTGCGACTGGTTGCTCGAACATCGCACCTCAAACGACTGCCCTTTTCGAATAGAGATTAACTACACAGGCAGCTGCCAGCGCCCTGGTGCGGCGGCATCGCGTGTTTATAAGGATTCGGTAGTGCCACCTGCAGCCTGAGGAACATGAGCACAAAATCAGGAGGGCACCGTGATTTCAATCACTGGGTCACTATCGTCATTGCAGCGACAGCAAGGCAGAACTTTAAAAAGTGCCGTGACCCGGATTCGAGCCTGGGTTGTCGCGGCCACAACGCAATGTCCTGACCACTAGACGATCACGGCCACGGAGCCACCGCGGAATTCAACTCTCGCGACTGCAAGTGGCTGTGCACAGCAAAGCTCGGCCGACTGTGTCTCGCAACAGCTGTGACAGACGCGGTCTCCATTATATGCATACTGGCAAACGAACGTGCCCGCGCTGATG